>NW_004955440.1:11515129-11543128 GCF_000276665.1 Chinchilla lanigera
TATATATATTAGGTATTTATTACCCTTAAATTTTGGTCTATGCCATTTAAACACCATTTCATGATGAATAAGAATTAGAAGACTTTCAAGGTTATGTGCTTTTAAGGAATAATCAAACAAAATCATCAAACAACATGGTAAATTTATGACATAGTTTTATTGTGATGAGTTTATTTATTGTGAAATCTCTTCTTGCTCTGAAGTAGGCATAAATTTATACCGTTAACCAAAGTTTGTTTTTGAATTAAAAGTAACGTGCATAAGGCACATTCTTTAATACTAAAAGATGGTTTGTGAACATGCTACAGGTGCTTGTTACAGAGTGCTGAAAGAGTTAATTATTCATAATGCCTGCCCCCACCCCAGCCGTCCCGTTGTGCTTCTGTGATACACTTAGGCACCGCTCCTAATGGCAAAATCTATTAGAATGCACAGCATTCTCCCAGGGGAGGTGCTAGGAGTCCTGTCACTTGAGATATTTAAAACTGGGCTGGATAAAGCACTAGAGAGCTGAGAGTGCATGCGCTTCAACCCTCAGGACAGAACACATGACCTAATGGGTGCTTTCCACCCCTTAATGCCTCTGATTTGCTGGGTGGATGTTTTAATAGCTACCTCATTTTTAAGTAGATGAGCAACAGCCTCGTTTTTTAATGGAAATTTAGTTTGGGCTATAAAGTGTCAAGGCAGAGGTGACAAGACAAACCACGAGGGAGTGGAGGAAGCCTCCTGGAAATTTAATTGATTTGGAGGAAGGTTGGGCAAACACAACAGTGTATTAGGGTTTAGCAAATGTCTCAACTTCTTTCAAATTTTTCAGTTCAAGGAAACCCAAAACACATTTGGCTAAACACTTTTTCCTTAATTTTCAAACCCATGTGTATTTCAAGGGAAATTTAATCCATGTGTTTCTGATTCATTTACACTTAGCTCATCAAAATGTGGTTTCGTAAGACTCATTTGATGTCTAAGAAGCCTTGTGAGGTTTTTCATAAGTTTTTATTTTTTCTTTCAACCAGGAAGTTGCATTTTGCCAAGTGTCAATGGAACTTCAAACTCAAAAGGAGTCAGTTGGTTTGGGCTCTTGCAATTGTGGAATTTGATGGGAGCTATGAATGGGAGGAGATGGGGACCCTGGCTTAGGCATCATCAATGTTCTCATTTCCAATGTGTAATAAATTGAAATGACATGAAAACTCTTCCTTTTTTTCTGAGTTTTAAATCCATCTTAAATTCTTGAAAGTCTTTTAGAAATCACAAGGATAAATTTTGCTAAGGGACACGGTATTATCACAGGATCTGTTCATTGTTCTCTGAAATATCTACAATCAGGGCAGCAAGGGCATATTCAGTTGAGAGGTAGTTATGAAGAAGTCATTCAAAAGAGTGTTTAGATTGGCCATTTCTCTATGTTAAAAGAACATAAAAGCTCTCTGCCTAGTTTTTGCTGCTCTGCGCACAGAACAATTTCTTCACAGAAGAAATAAGACAAAAAAGACTCAGTGAGTGTGCTGATTCAGGTGCACACAATCCCCTATCTCATTGCTGGTGTTCGGAAGAGCATCTGGGGTAAGGAAACATGCATCCGGCCCATCCGTCAGGAGTGCCTGAGAAAGCCAGCAATGTTTGCACCTGCAGGATGAATTACATCTTTGGTGAGTGTGGGAAGCTACATAATGAGACAGCAGAGTGGCTGACACTCTGCTTTCCCCTTTCTCCTACTGTACCTTCCCTCTGTACTACCTCCACTTTCCCCGACTCCTCCTCTCCTTCTTCCCCGCCTTTCCACAGTCACCACTGGATAATGGAGCAAATGTGGCACATTCATCCAAGGATGGGTTGACACGGCTTACACGTTGCTTTCATTTGGCTCTTCTGTGGATGAATTCTTCGTTGAGAACAAGATAATGAAAACCATACGGTCACTGAACGCAAAAATCTGCCTTCGCTTCGGCAGCTCCCTTGCAGCCCATTTCACTTCATAAAGGCTGGTTTCTGCGTTTACTCCAGCGGAAGATCCCAACCAGGTGGACTCCTGCCCCCTACGGGCTTGCATAGTTCAACAGACACTGCCGACTTAGTTCTTGCCTGTCACGGGCCGGTCAGAGAACTTAGGCGACTGTAACATCTCCGCTAGGCTGGTATAGCTTCAGTAACTGAGCCTTTTAAGTATTTGTATGAGTTCTGCTCTGGGACTTTCAGTGTGGAGCTGAAGGCAGAAGAACCAGGATAGGTAACAACTGAGAATTAAAAGAACTTGGAAAATTTTAAACTCCCTTTGCCTTGAAATTTTGAACCACTGCCTACAGGAAATGAACACTTATTTATGGTGGGTGAAGCTGAGCTGTACTTTTTTTCTGGGCTGAATTTTGACAGTAGGAGGCAGAATTATAAATTTTTAACTATGGCAGCAATTTTAGACTACAGGTGTGAGGATAAAGAATTATTCATTGGTTCAAAATCCCACACCAGTGAGTGAAAAGGCTCTAAGAAAAAGAATGAAGTGCCTGGAATTTGACAAAAAGAAGTTTATTTTCGCCCTATAATTTGTCACTTGTTTTGCAGACACCAAAGAGGCAGCACAGAAATAACAAATTCATCTGAGAAAACACAAAGGGAAATGACCACACTGCGCTTTAAGGTTTTTTTTTAAACTTTAAATTTAGCCAGAAAGACACTTCTGCCCTGAGAGAACTATGAAAAGTCAATCTACTACTATATGTCTAATTTCATTTTCTTTTTCAAAGATACAGGATTAAGAAAGAGAACTGCAGTCAGTGGACACACTATGACTCACACATCTTTCTAATGCTGGAGAAAATAGTGTCACCTTCTTTTTCAGACCGCATATAAGTTTGGCTTTTTAATTATCAGAAATCTTTTTCATTATCGATCAAGTAAGACAAATTGCACCACGCTGAATTATTGTATGACACCCTTATAAATATAATATATAATGCAAGTGATTACCAAGAAAATACACATTGCTACTGTAACTTTTTCCCTAAGACATGGAGAACAATTTTGGATAACTTTGCCAAACTCCTAATTGTGTTTGTAAAAAAAAAAACAATGCAGAGGGATTGAAACACTGGAGCAGACATTCTCAAGCTGGCTTCTATCAGGGTGGATAAGCTCAGCTCTGAATGTTAGTACAATGCTAATTTAACAATCAATGACATTTGTAAGATCAATCCATTCCTGGAATAGGACACATCAGAGCACAGAGAGTCTTTGAAAAGTTCTTAGTAGGTGGAAATTCCAATACACAGGGCTCACTGAGGTGGACTTGGAGGTCCCAGTTCACAGTCTCATGTTTATCTTGCTCACACCCACCTCCAGGGAGACATCCTAGGTATCCCCAAAGAACACCAAAGGTTCCCTACATCATTGTCTTCGAACTCCCAGCATCATCCGTAATGGTTGTGGGTAGACCCCAGATTGACTTAATGACCCCACGCAGTCTAACAGGCTGCAGAGCTTATACTATGGAAATTTATTTTCTCTGCATTTTAGAGGTTGGAAGCCTGAGGTCAGGGATTATGCAGGTTTTGTTTCTTCTGGAGCATCCCTCCTTTGCTTGTTGATGATCATTTCCTTTCGGTGTCTTCACATGATTTTCTCCGTGCTTGTCTGTCTGATCATCTCCTTTCACAGGGCACTGGTCACATTGGATCAGGGCCCACTAGAGTGACCACATTTCCATGTAATTACTTTTTAAAAGCCCTTATCTTTTATTCCAATTAGGCTATTATAACAAAATACCTTAGACTGGTTAATTTATACTAACAAGAATTTATTGCTCACTATTTAAAAGGCTGCGAAGTCCAATATTAAAGCACTATCAGATTCAGAGTCTATGGAGAGCTTCCCTCCCTCCTTTAAAGATGCTGTCCTTTTGCTCTGTCCTCACAAGGAAGAAGGGCAAGCAGCACTCCTAGGCCTCTTTTACAAGGGCATTTATCTCATTTAACAGCGCAAAGCCTTCAACATCCTTTCCCCAAAGCCCCACTTTCTTAGACTATAACCTTGAGAGTTAAGTTTCAGCATACATATTTTGGGAAAACACAAATATTCAGACCCCAATAGCTTGTAAGAGTGGGAGGGGGAGCTGCACAACTCAATCCATAATATCCACCTTCCTGTTTTCACACGTCTGTATAATCTCCTTTCTTTCAGAGTAGGTGGGACATTTGACTTCATTCTAACCTACAGACTATGGCAAAGATGATAAGAGTTTTTCCTGTGGTATGCCACATGAAAAAATTACTCAGAAGACTAGATCTGCAGATTTCATTCCCTCTTGACTGTGAAATAGTTAAGTAACCACATATCAAGGAACTGGGGTGGGATGGCATGAGCAGGGCTTTCCTCCAGTAACCAACGAGAAGCTATCTATCTCCCTCAGACTTGCAGCCATGGAACATGAATTCTACCAACACTCTGAGTGAACTTGGAAGCACATTCCTCCTCAGTCAGGCTTCCAGATGAGAATCCCAGTCCTGTCCAACACCTTGATTGGAGCTTTGCAGAACTAAGTTGTGCCTGGCTTTCTGACCTACAGAAGCCAGGAGGTACTAAGTATGTGTGGTTTTAAGTCACTAATGTTATGATTATTTGTTACAGGAAAAAAAAAAGTAAAACTAATGACTAAAAATCCTAGAATGGCTTTGTAACCAGGCTGTGGGTGAAGCATGAGGCATTTTGATGGATATTATGAACAAGGCAAGGATAACCTTGAACAGATCATTAGTAGAAATCTTGCCATTATTGACATTGCCAGTGAGGGCTGAAAATGAGGTGAGAACCATGTTGTTGGAAATTGGAGGAAAAGGAGTCCTTGTTAAAGAGGCAGAAAGCTTAGTGAGATTGTCTTTACAGTCAGTTATATGGAAAGTAGAATTTGTAAGTGGTGTATGACTGCCTTGGCTGACAGCTTCTGAAACCAAACCAATGAAACATTTGCCTAGTTGGATTTCCAAGAAAGTGTTGAAGGTGCCACCTTATTTATTTTTCCTCATTATTGCTTTTTGTTTTTTTTAAAGAAGGATTTGGTGATTTTTGAAAATTCTCACTCTTCACAGATGAAAAACAAAACAAAACAAGAAAGCCCAAAAACATTAAAATGAAAATAATTGCTATTAAGAAAGCATTATCTGGAGAAACAGCCAAAAGCTCTATAATCTTTTACTAAAGCATGAGAAATGATTAGAAGTTTAAGTATTCAGTCATAAAAGGGACTTTCAAGAGATAATGGTATGCCTCACAGATTCTCCCAAAGCATAAGGATTCTACTAAATGAATTGTGGTATATTTAAGGCATTTTAGCAAGATGCCAATGTATACAAGGAATTATCTCAAAAAGACCTGTGGGCCTGGTTTTTGTCTAATGGAGTGAATCCCTGGGAAATCCAGAGACTGAAAAAGTATTTGAGATCATTCTTTCTGTGACAGAACAACCAGTCTGGACTAAGAAAGACACTGGGGGAAATATGAAAAACTGATGTCAACTCCTCACTGTTCTACTGGCAGAAGTGCTGAAAAACTTCTCATCTGCTGCCTTCCAAGACAAAAAGATTACTGAGAAAGCAGAACCAAGAGTGCAGTTGAGAAACCTAGACCCACAGAGGATTATTCCCACAAAACCCAAATTTGCGTAGTTGGATTTCAGAATTGTCATGGACCAGTGAATCCTTGTAATCTTTTACTTTGCCCTTTGATATTTTTATTTTTTGCACTTCTGGGAAATGAACCTGTGGCCTATCAATGCTCTACTTCTAAGCTATATACTCAGCCCAGTTTTACCTGGACTGGCTCTTGACATTTTTTTTTTTTTTTGGTCTGTTCCACTGTCTTATATTGACCACATTGGGGGCAGATAATTTTTGTTTTTAGTTTCACAGTGTCAGGATCACAGATGGAAAGAAATTATCCTTCAAGAACCAGCCTATAATTAACAGGTGATTGACAGCAACCTCGCTTTTATCTAGGCCTGACTTAAAAGAATTTTTCCTTTTTTTGTTTATTTGTTTTGTTGTTTTTGTGTGTGTGCTGCTTCTATCATGGAGTCAAACCCAGAAAGTTTTACAGGGGGTGAATTTATTTTTTATGTGGAAGTATATTTACTGGGCATAGGGTAGACTGTGGTCAACAGAAGCTAAAGCAATCCTAAAGATCCCCACATTTATGTTCTTGGTAACCTCCTCTTCAAGATTCTGGTAATAAATTAGTTTTTCAGCTTCAGCTCTACAACATTTTATTTCCAATTTGTACCAGGATCTAGGTCACCCATCTTATAAGAATGAAAAGAGCCAGTATAAAGATCTATGACTATGATTTATGACTTTCTTCTAATTAATGGACCGTATATGATAGGATGTCATTCTCAGGATTATATTACATAATACAAGAATCCTCTAACTTGAAATCACTCTTCGTGTTGCTGGTTTTGCAGAAACCATCTACCAGGAGCGTACCAGCTACATGGGAATGAATTTTGTCAACAGTGTGGATCAACTTGTAAGTTGACCATTCTCCAGCAATCCTCCTGTTAGGCAAACATTTGTTTGTGAATCTTTTCTGTGTCTTCTCAGCTACAGGTAGATCTATCATTTTCAAGACTTGGAATTTGTGAAATTTTGAATTTAAAGGCCTTGGTGGCCATCTGCGTGTCTCTTGGCAATTAATAAGGTGATACGGGACCTGGCTGAGTGAGTCAATGGAAGTCAGTGAACTTGTTCAGAGATCCAAATTTCTCTTTCCTACTAAGCAACTTAGTTTGTTCTTTTCTTTTCTTGTAGTGTTGGGGGTGGAACACAAGGTCTTTGTTCTAAGCTTCAGACACAGCCCTTTTTTATTTTGAAATACATTTTGCTATGTTGACCAAGTGGGCTCCATTTGTGAAGCTCGTGCCTCCATCTCCCAGAATTCTGGTATTATAGGTGTACCTCACCACGCCAGGGTACAATCTGTTCTTTATACTGGCTCTTTTGATGCTTACAAGATGGGTGACCTGGATCCTGGTACAAATTGGAAATAAAATGTTGTAGAGCTGAAGCTGAAAAACTAATTTATTACCAGCAAGGAATCCCTCACAAAAGATGAGTAACTGTCCATCTTATTACCAGAAAATAATCTGCCAAGATAATCACTTCATATTCCGTTGGGCAGTGCTGGGTCACAGGTCCATAACAAACGACTTCCCTGGAAAGAAGATGGATAGGACAATCACAACCTGGTGAAACCAGTTGCAAGTTTTTCTTGCATCATCAGTGAAGAGGTAGACACATCATAAAAATGGGGACCTGCTAATCCATGATAAAAATCAAATTGGTTGTTGTGTAGACAGACAGGTGTACCTTGTCTAAGAACATAGCACGCTTTTAGAAATGAGTCTATTATAAAATGACTGAAAATAACACAAATATTTTTTGAGTTCCTCCTATGGGCAGTATTTTGGGAGCTAGTAGAAGTTAGTAATGCAACAGTAAAAAGTCAAGATTTCTTTTTTTCCTACTCAAAATAAACAATGCTACACACGGGTTTGTGAAAGATGCAATTTATGGTGGTAAAGTGATTTGATTGTGGTGTGGGATGGCTGATGTTTGTAGGCTGGAAGAACTGCGAGTAATACAGAGCTGACCTGAACTCACACGTGTCTCAATAACAAGAGGCACCTCATGTTGCGCTGGTAGCCAGGCCTCTGCCATACTGTTCAGAATCTCATTCTTTTAAACTAGCGTTTCACAGCTTGTCCTTCATTTTCCACCTCTTTCCATGAACACACAAACATAAAAATTTTTCTGATTTTAAAAACAAATGAATAAGCAAATAATAACCCTGACACTTTTTGGCACTGTATTATCTGTGTCCTGTACATCTCCAGGGGGACCACAGTTAGTTGTGGTGCGGCGCCTCTGTAAAATTCCTTCTACCTCAGATCTCGGCTCCAGCTGTCTTTTTAGCTCTCTGACCTCTCCCTCACTGACGAATCCTTTAATTTCCTTTGTTGATCATTTCTTCATATATTTTGTTATTTGTTTTTAAAACTACTACACGCTGCCTTCCACTCCACCATACCTGCAAGACCAAACAAGGACACCTTTTTGGAGACAAAAGGAATCTTTTTGACCCTTACGTTATTTGATATTTTGACAGCCTTGGATTATCTATCTTGAAATGTGACTTTCCTTTTCACATTCTCCCAAGTTCTTCCAACTTCTCTGATTCTTCCTTTCCAGTCACTGTCGGGATTTCTTACAATTCGGTGTTTTCTATGTTCCTCCCTTGGCCGCCTTTTCTTCTCATCCATGTGACACAAATGGTTCACATAGGCTCAGAAAATTAAAGTTCCATTCAGCATTCTTCATCTGGCAAATAAACAGCTAGGTGCATTTTTGATTAACATGTTACAACCATATATAGGTTTAATATAAGGTTGGACTTTGAAGTTGATGTTTTTGAAATTATGTCCCGATAATAGATAGGCAAAATAGATAAATAGATCTGTGCACCAATTTAGTAATATTTCACTTCAAATACTGTGATTCAGTATCTATTTGACACATACTAACTGCTCAAACAGTAATTGTTGGATAGCATAGTGAATGTAATCTTTAAGGAAAGAGCAGAGAAATTATAAAATATTGGTAGCAACATTGAAAAAGTAGATGTTACTAGCAAAATGTTCATGAAATATGACTCAGTTTTCTTTTCAGCCAACAATGTTTACTTAAGTACATATTATGTGTGAATAGTTTGGCATGTTGGAAGTGAAAACTTTACATGCAATATGATATAGACTGTTTGCTCTGTTCAGATTTGAGGTCAAAAGTCAGATACTTGTGTTTTTTGGCAGACTTTGGTCACAGTTATAAGAATAAAAGTGTGAAAATAAATAAGCAGGAGGATATGATAAGCTGAGCACATGAATATGATTCTAAGTCAATATAAAATATCAACTTATTTCAGGATAAAAATAGATTAGTTTATGATTTATGAGCATGAAAGATAACTCAAATTTTCCAAAATATCAAAACAAATATACAACTGAGGAAATGACATTCTTACATTTTTTGAGTATAAAGAAGAAGAAAAATGATTCAGACTTCTAAACTTCCAGACAAGCTTCCCAAGGGTCAGACATTTTTATTAAAAGAAAAAAAACCACCACATACAATATAATAAATCCATTATTCTTTCATTTTGCAAAATGTCAAACTCCATGTGATCCTTTTAATTTCTATGGGTGTTCTAAACACATCATATCTAAAGATGGAGCTAATGCACAGCATGGCTAGTATAGATCAGAACGTGCATAAAATGAGTTGCAGCTTACAGACACACACACACACACACACACACACACACACACACACACACACAGAGCCACCGCCCAGGACCGCAATCATGATATCAAAAGTGCTTAACCTGACACATAATGAAGTGGAACTTTTCTATTGCAATTACTCTAACTTATCCATTGTTGTCCAATTTTGCCTTATGACAACGATTTTTGTGTCTAAAGCTACAGAAAGGTCACCAGCAGAGTACTTAATTCTCGAGTAGCCAAATTGATACAATTTTCTGAAGTTGTTCATGGGAAAAAGACAAGAGGTTAGCAAAATTGGGCAATGTCATCTGAAACATATAGCTTCCTCTTACCTCCTCTCTCCTGTCTGTAGTTATTTCTTCATGCTCACCTTAGTACTTGAGAATTTGACCAACTGTTCGACCTATGAATAAATTGATTGAGCAAAGATCTAATTAAAATACATTTTATTTTTCCTCCATAGAAGACAAATGACTTACATGCAATAAAGCAGTTTTCTCTTCCTTCCTTTCAAAACCGTGTGGACTTCCTGTCTTGTCAGTCTTTAAGTCTACCTAGAGCGCTCTAAAGGTGAAATGCCTGAAAATTAAGCCATAATCAATCACTGTGCACACACTAATTACTTTCTGTCCTCCTGTTTCCTCATCACCCTGGCCCAAAGCCGGGGTTTGAAACCGAGTACATTCGTCTGGGTTGCTGGCTGCTTCATGCCATCACACCCTCCTACGATCTGCCTGATCCCAAAGCCCTGGAGAAAATTTGTGTGTGCGTACTGTATATGAACTTTAGATAAATAACTAAACATGTGGAACAGCTTCCAGATAATTGAAAGCGAATGAAAGAAAACAGTTTCTCTTGGGATAAGCAGCTAAGGTGGCAGGTGTGATTAAAATCCGTATGATTTATGGGTAGGTGGATTCCTAACATGACAACGCTGTTAGTGTTTGTTTGTTTGGGTGCATTTGACAATAAAGTTTTGTTGTTGTTGTTGTTGTTCTTGCTGTGGGTTTTGCTCAGGAGTTAGTCACTCAGGAATTCCTAGTGCCTGACTGAGCAGTAATTTAGCAAGCTCTCTTGTGCTCTTTTCCTGTCAGCATTAACATGTCAATTCATTTTAATAGTCTGGGCATGCTCAGTGGGCATGCATTTTCTCAGTAGGTATCCCATGAGCCCTCCCTGTGGTGCAGAAATGTGTTATAGCTTGTCTCAGACCTTGGAGACTTCAGCAGGTTTATTTTCAATGTGGCCAAGTATATTTGTTAAAACAAAGCCAAAATAGTGTATAAAATCAAGACCCTAACAAATGAAATTGGTCGTGTATATTTGATTGGTAATTTAAGCTCTTTCAAAGGTTAGGTTATACAGTGTGTCTTACACAAAATAATTACACAGAAGAGTTTAAAAAATATGTGCTGTCAATGCTTGTAGTTTTTGAAAGTTAAATGATATTCTGTCACAACAGGGATTTTCTGTAATCATGATTAATAGTTGATGTGGCTTTTATATTAAAGAGGATTTTCCTACCATCTTTCTCATTAAAGTGTTATCAAATGGATTCTTATCTAATGTTCTGTCTATAAGTAAACAGATGAATGAATTGAAGAAATAAGTAAGTAAGTGAGCAAATAAATAACACACAAACTGTTAATTAGGAATCTTTGTGGTTCATAAATCTGCACCTCAGTTGTCAAACTCGGTGTCAGTTTACATCCAAATTTCAGATGTGTTAGGAAATACCTTGTCAGACAGAAAGGAAGTGAAATAAGAAAGTCAAAGGGTAAGAAACCCAAATCTGACATCCAAAATAAAATTTGGCTTAAGATTACAGAAAGGTTGAGAATTTGTGCCATTTATACAATTTGCAGCTGTAAAAAAATCCTTGAGGTATCCTTTAAGATAGCTAAAGTGTCCCTGTTTTACTATTGATTTTTCTGGATATTAGAATTCTAAAATTGCTGAACAGTTCAAGTGTAAAGGAAAAATTGTAAAAAAGGTATCAGGGTAGAGAATTATTTCAGCCTTTTCTTTGAGTAATCCAGTTTACCTTCCTTTCACCCCTTTTCTCTTAATCTTGGGCAGAAATTTTTCTCTATTCAATTATGTATGAGCAGTGATAGGACCATAAAATTTCTTCTGTAGTGCAGTTTATTAAAATGTTCAGATATTTGTGTATCATTATATGACAGAGCAGAATTCTGGTGAAAATTTAGTATTTGACAGAGTAATGCCCTACACTTCAGGCATATACCACACACCACTAAACATCCTTCAGAATAATTTAAATGAACTTTGCATAAAATATTCTAGACATAGATCATTTAAGAAAGTTTTGGTACCTTTAAAATCCTTCAAAATATCATAGTTATTATTTCCTACCTCCTTTTATTTTTAATCCTGTATGTGGACCAGTTTTATGTTGATAAGGTTTCATTTCACAGCTCTTCTAGCCATCAATAATTGGAAGTATAGATCGGGAAGATATAAGCAGCAGTAAGATTCAATCCTAAATAATTACAATAACATTTTAACTGAGCTAATAATTTATAATCAGAAAGTTGTAACTACAGTACTTTCCTTTGAAGGTCTAAAATAGTCACTGAATTCAGGAAACAGCTATTTTCAACTGCTTAGTCAGGACAGGGAAAATGTTTTCATACTCCACATCTAAAGGGCAAAGAGAGAGGATAATAGGAAGGGATAGTGAGAGGGTTAGATGGGTCCAAAGGCAGAGGTCAGAGAAGATGGAGTGACTCCTCTTCCTGATACGGTATCCTGTGGTTTTCCAGCACGCTGCCTCCTTCCACCAGCGAGAGTCCACAGCCTCTCTTCTTAATGCGACTAGGATTTCTCCAGGCACACATCTGTTTGTATTCGTGCACAACCACTGTAAGGGGATTAAAGACACGAAAAATGAGGGAGCAAAATATAGTTCCTGTCTTCTCCATGCAAAAGAACACCCCCCACTCTCATGATTCATCTGAAGTTAGGTGGTAAGGAAAACTGAGTAGCTTGTAGAGTTCTTCCCCAAATGAGAAATGATACTTTTGTCCGCAAGTCATGCACACTCTTGAGCTTATAAAAACAATGCTCATGTAAAATATAGTTAAAAATTCCTTTATCTATAGGCCACTTTGGATTGCCAGTGAGAAAAACTAGATTTTTATCATCCATTCCCCTTACACTTTCATTAATGTTATGATAAAATAATTATCATTTTATTAAAACAAATCACAGAATAAATTCTATGTTCAGTGTACAATGGATTTTCTGGCAGCAAAAGTTCCATGGCTTGTTTTTCTACTCAAATGGAAGACTTTTAATTTTTTTAAATGAAATCTTGTATATAGTATATGATTTATAAAATGTATTATTAACAGGGTTTCTTAATAAAATTTCAAATCTCGATCTTTCTCACTCTCTCTTCCACACATATAAACCCATACGCCCCACACACGTACTCACACACACATATTACAGTGTTTGTGTCAATCTAATAAGTATTATTTTCAGCACATTCCAACCAACACAAGATATGTGAAATATATACCATATTTTAGTCAATTTTTGGAATTATTATGATTAGGTCTTTAGCCACAGAACTAATGCAGCCTGTTGCTTTTAACAGCAGTAAGGGTGGGAATGTTTAAATTACTGTTTCCTTTAAACATGTTTGTCAATTTCTTTTAATCTTTGGATATATGATTTCCTTTTCACAATGAATCTGGTTTCTTAAGAATTACTTACACTTGGAAAACTTTATGAAGACATCCTACATAATTCACCTTCACAATATGTGCACAAAATGTGTAAATCATATATAAATAACAGTAGCATCTTTGTAGTTCTTTATAAATATGGATGAAATATGAGTTTTCTTCTAAGGTACAAAATGTCATTAAGGGCTCAGGTGGTTAAAATCAACATGAAAAATACATGCTGCATTTTCTCCCCTTAAATGCAATAATGTAATCAGATTTCAAGTCATCTTACCTACCTCACTTACAGCTTTATGGAGATTAATTAGTTTTTAGACGCCAGTCACATGATCTATCCTGACTGTCATTTAGCTGGCTGACTAGACCTGTAAGCTGTACCATGCCCCAAAGGACAGATTAAATTTTAGTATTGCTTGCTTGCTTTCTTTGATTTGAAAGTAGGTTTCTAACGTTATAGTTTAATTGTATTTTGTTGTGAATTAGAAATTTATTGTAAATCATGTTTTGAGGAAAAGGTAAATATTTAAATAGATAATTAGTAAAATGAAGTGTTCTCTTCAGCTACTATAAATACTGTTGTTATATTAACACCTAAAAAATAGTTTTTAAAAATATTCATAGTATATGTGTTGCAAGCCTTAAAATAAGTGTTCTGCACTTAGCCTCTACTTCACAGAGGAGGTTACTTAGTTTCCTCAAAACCAGTGAACACTGGTTATGGGTGGTCCCAAGACAGGTTTCTAAGGTGAAAATGAACTTAGAATATTTGAAAAGTTACTCTAAAATTTAGAAGTAGTGAATAAAAAAGACATGTTTTGCCTTAGCGCAATTTTTGTTACAAGAAGCTCACAAACACAGGAAAGAAAAGAACAGCAAAACAATTATAAACATGCTAATCCTTCGTAATGTATTTTCTCTGATAGCTGGTATCCTTCATTTCCCTGGCCAGGTGTTGCCGACTGAGCTGAGGATGTAGTCTATTTGGTCATGAATTCTCCGCCAGGGAAAAACAAAAGAAGAATACGTTGATAAGCTCCTTTGTTACACTTTACAATATGTGATTAAATGAAGAAGAGAAACCTTGTCTGCTACAGTTGTTAAAACACTGGTACTTCTAGCTGGGGTCCTAATTAAGCGTAATGAGAGATTTGAAGTGCGGTGGATTCCCATCGTCCACGTCACTAAACCAGCGAACCACAGCTACATGTAGAGTTTCAGAGAGACACAGTACCCAGTGCAACAGCTATCATATAACACCTGAGTAGCTGATTCAGAACAAAAGCCACTGCGGCCTAGATACATGACAAACATGTGACTGCCTGGCTGCTGCTTGACTGCAAATTTTCTTTCATAGATACTTAAACAGTCCCTTCACATAGGCAAGAAGTAGATTCTGCAAACATGTGGAATCTTCTGGCAGGATTTTCACTGCTCAGGTGTTACTGGATGCAATGCTGATTCAGGAACTGAGGTTGTCTTTTTGCCTTGCCTGTGAAGTTGGATCATTGCCTTTGGCAGTAACCCCAGCCTCCTGCAAGTGATGAAGACATCCCTCCATGCCTATGTAGAAAATAAGGCCAATAGATATGCCATTAAAAAGATTCAACTGCTTTCACGCTGAGAAAATTGTACCATTCATACCTTTCATGAAGAAGGAGGGTTGTAAATATTTGATAAGTTGCAGCCTCTTCCATTGAATATGAATCATTGAGTTTTTCAAAACCTCACCAATAAAGTATGTTTCTAGCTCCTTCCCCCCAACACACTGTTCATCACTTGTGCTTGCTGCCTGATTTTGGCACAAATTAATCAATTGTCTCTAAACTTACCGCGACGGTTTGCATACCACTCCCCCCGAATTCCTGTGTTGAAAAACTTGATCACAGTGCGAAGTATAAAGATGGAACCCTTCTTTGAACATGGATTAATGTCATTATTTCAGTGCTGTGTTAGTGATGGAGCGGGTGTTATAAAGCCATGTCAACAACTTGTGCTTTCTCTCTTGCATGTGCTCGCTTGATCTTCGCATTCCGCCATGCTCTGACACAGCCCAGAGGCCCTCACCAGAAGTCAGTGTTACAGTGTTGGACGTTCCAGCCTCTAAAACCATGAGCTCAATTGCCCATTCTGTGGGATTCTCTTGCAGTAGCACAAATCATATTAAAATATTTGTTTTCAAAGACACTTTTAGTAATTAATATTGAAATAAATGATGTAAACAAACTGTACTCTCAACCTTAAGCATCTGTAAAATTAAGAAATTTGGTAAACCTTGTATCAATTTTCTTTTTTTGTATTAATTTTCTTAACAACAACTTTTGGGGGATATAAAGTTCCATTTTTTAAATGACAAGAACCCAATTGCTAAAGCTGGGTAATACAGCAATGGAAGTCTTCTGGAGATTCTCTGATACTATCAGACTCTATTGCTCCTCTGACATGCGGCATTTATATTGTTGTGTACTTGCCAAGCGCTGCCAGGTCCATACCCATGAAATTGTATTGGTTCTGTGCATAGCTCTTGTACCTACTACTACCCATATATTTCTCAAGATAACAGAAAAAAATTCCCCTATTGCCAGTTAAGCACTACACACCTAATTGGCTGTCTACTGTAGTTTTACAACTTTAGCACCATAACCACATAATTCAAATTTTTATTGCTACCTATAAGCTTCCCCTCTCCTCCTCCACAAAACAGATTTATTCCAATGGGACAGGATGCTTAGAAAGTAAGCACCCTCCCTCCATATTCAGGAATTATCATAAATAGACAAATGCCTGAATATATCCATTTCTATTACCACTAGGCAGAATTCCAAGCAAGGCATGTTGATCCTGGGTTTCTGTTCCATTGATAAAGGGGATATGCCATTTTGTTCCCGCCCAGAGCTGTCCAACGCACTCTTGTAAGGCAAGTTTCCATGTTGAGTGAATAAGGGTCATTGTTTCCTTTGTAATGAGCCTCCCCTCCTTTGGCTGACTGTGAAAGGCTGCCACCACACTGGCTAAGAAATAGTCCTGTTTAATCGCCAAGTGTCTGTCAAGCACAGTGCGGTAATGGGAATGATTTTCTTATCCATCGTTGGATGACGGGCACATGAATGATTTTGCCCACCAGGTCATCATGTCACATCAGCTATGGTGACTTGGCTCGATCACATGTAAAAACTATATTCCTCCCACTAAACAATCGGTTTTATAAGCAAAACCAGGAAAATATTTCTACATTCCTCAATCCCTGTATCTTAATGCTGATTTCAGAATCCTAGTTAAGAAAAGCTAAGAAAGTGCATCGATTACACTTATATTATAAATTAGAATATAGATGTTCTCAAGAGGTACATGTGCTTTACAGCTGTTTCTCCATGGTGTGGCCAACCTAAGGATCTAGATATTAATGCTAAATGCAGTTCACTAATATTTATTGCTCCAAATCCAATCTGTATTAGTTACTCAACCCTGTATCAAAGAAAAACACAGCAGTATTTATGATTATTAGTACAATATTGAATCATCCTGAACCAATTACTGATCCAATTACTGTGTCATTATTATCTTCTGAATTGGGCTTGATTTGTCTGTGATAAATATGATGCAATTAAACCAGCTTTTTATGTTAAAAAACACTGCAGGTGTTTATTCTTAAGCATTCACGGATACCAACAACCAATACATTTAATTAAAAAATCCTTTATATAAGTGTAGATTTCATTAAATTCTTCTCAATGTGTATTTAAAGTATATTTTATTTACAGATATAATTGTATAACCTTCTGTCCAGTTATTATTTAAAAACCACACTAACATTGAGGCGAAACAAAAACTAACATGGTTGCTTAACATTATGATGAATAATGTCATTCTTTTAAGACATTCAAGCATAACCTAAATTAAGAATAAAGTTTTGAAGACATATATATTACAATAAGCTCGGTAATTACAGGAATTGCATATATGAAAACTTGAAATTTTGTCAGTAAATGTTTACATATTGTAAGAATATTGAAATGCTGTAAGAAATGTGAACATTATTAACTTTATAATCAAAAGCAATGTAATGAAATAGAAAGCAAATTTAAAATTAGTATTATTTATATTATTAAAGATAACCCAAGAAATTGTTTTATTTCTTGATATATATCTCTTCTTCACCTTGCCTACCTCCAAACTTAAAATCCACATTATAGTTAGAAGAGTAGGAAGAAGTGATTGATACCAGGATTATAATTTTTAACATTTTATAAAAATATCTTAAAGATTACAGTAATCTCTTCAATCAGTATTATATTTTAATAATGATTAAACTGGACTCAAGTTAAATTGGGAGCATTTTCATAGAGATAATATTGACTACTCAATTTACTAAGACTTTCATGTAAATTAGTCAAGGAATGTTATGACCTTATTTTTAAAAGTTCAATTAAAAATAATATATTACAAATCAAAACTCCCCGGATAGGTTCAAATTATTGTCAAATGGGCCTGAAATTCTATTTCTATTCTACATTTTTATTGATACCTTCTGAGGAAAGTAAATGATATACCTCACACTCTACTGGTAAGACTATTAGTAGGTTTAAAATTTTCATCACTGAACAGTAGTTACCACCACTTTTCATATTTCATAAGATTTGTATAGATGTAGTTACATAAAATGTATCAGCATTTATTGTCTACATTATTGCAGTTAGTCAAAGATTTCAAAGTGGATGATAATATATAGCTTTCATCACACATCTTAAAGTTGGTCTATCTAGGTAATTAAAAGAAATTCTTTTTGCTTCGAGATTAATTGGACAAATTACAGTTTCCATTTGCTTATACTCTCTCTCTCTCTCTCTCTCCTTTCCCTCTTCCCCTCTCCTTTTTCTTTCTCTATCCCTCTCTGTCCCTCCCTCCCCCTCTCTTCCCTTAAAATAGTAGTTTCAAATAGGAGGGTGTGAGAGAGGGAAAAGATTTTTTATTGCTGGTATTTCAATAATTGTAGATGTGCTCTTGTAGAAATCAATTTTAATTCTGAACACCTACCATCAATATCCAATTTTCTCCATATTTTTAAAAGACAAGAATAAACTCAAATCCATTCCAAGCAGATTAGCAAAAATGCACTGTTTTTTCTTGCATGTTGTGTATAGCCAGGGTAGGGGAAGAGTCTTCTGGCCTTCACATAAAGGAGTATTAAAGATTAAAATGAATGGTTTTTGTTGGCACAGAGTAAAATTTACTCCTGTAAGCACAGAAATTCAATACAAATTAAGAGCATGTAAAAAATTGAAAATGGGTCCTAGATTCTAGACAATGTTTAATTAAAATAAATGTTAAAATAAAAGCAATAACACTAAGAATAAATTAATGAAGTACAATTAATTCTATTTACCATAAGTGATGTGGATTTGAAACACCTACCCTCTGCACTGATAAAATAAAAACTGCATCCAGCAGAAGCTAAAGTAAGTTAAAGGAAGATGCTTTTAACGAGGTTATTACTTAAGCAATGACAGGTTTACAGATTTTAGCACCACTGGGTTTTCACAGGAGCTACAGCAAGTGCTAAAATAACACACACCTTCAGGTTCATTAAATTCACCAGTGCGATGGAATAACTGATATTTTGCTATATTTCTATAGTGCCTCCAAGAGCCATCTATAAATAAGAGACTCTAATAACAACTGTTTGTGCTGGTAAAACAATGAAATAATTCTTCCGAGGTTTATCTGCAAGGGAAAAATTGTCTTTAAGCAATACTGTCAGCGCAGTTATATCTGGTAATTTGAATTCCTTGGGAGGCACGTATGTATTTATTTACCTAAAATAGGTATTTTCTGTAAAAGCTTTTGCCATGAGGCTGCACTCAGAAAGAAACTTGTAAAAAGGTGATGTATATTAAGTGGAAGTACACTGAATCTTGCCCCCAAATATTTACTTTATTGTCTGATGTTTACTAGGATATTTATGGAGGTTGTTTTATTTAAAGAACTTATAAAATTCCAATAACCGCCAGAAACAGCAACATCTCTGATAAATCCTTTACAGTGGTCGGCTGTGAGATGAGCCAAAAGCATAAATAGTGGGTTTCTATAAATCAATGGCGTCTGGCCTTTGGAGACCTAGAAGACATATGGATCGTAATAGAGTATCTCAGGTTGTCTCATGAGTGATTCCATCTGGATGGAGTCTTGGTGTTATTCACAGCCTACTTCTCCCCTAAAACACCTTCAATCTTATCCACAGCCTCCATCTCAAATGTCAGACCACCTGGGATATGCAGCTGTCATGCTGAAAGGGGAGCTGCCTGGGACTGGCCCCGGCCTGCTCATCAAAAAGATACTGTCACTACCCAGCAGGCATTGCTAGGTGCACAGGGTGACAGCAAGAGAGATGTGACTGGCTCTGGATTTGAGGGCTGAAAGAAAAAGAAATTTGAGGGCTGAAAGAAAAAATAAAGAACTTAGCTGAAACTGTGGATATCATCAAAACAAACCTGCCTTTGCTGTGCTATTCACTCCTTCAACATATTTACGTCTTTTCTGTCAATACTTGTGCAGAGATCAATACATCCTTATTATGAATAAATAAAAATGTGTAACATTCCTTGTGCAAGTAAATTCTCTATACATATCATTCCCATTTTCTGATATACGTTCTCTTACATTGGCGCTGCATTTTCTATTACTAAACAAATTTAGTTCGATCACTACCTGCCCCATAAGAGAAACATTTCTTTAGCATAATTGGGCTTGTTAGTTTCTTTCCTCTTCTCCTCTGCCTACTTCATGTTCTCAGTGTGTGCATATGTTCCTGGCTTTCAGAAATAGGGATACCCTACTGCAGATAGTCATTTCACTCTGAGAAGCAAATGAAAATAATTGAACTCATCTACCATTTAGTGTTTCCTTGCAAATTCTTATTGCAGGTTAAATATGTTACAGTATTTCTCCTTAGGGATTGAGTTATATTTCTGTGACTCTGAAGGTTTTTCTTGGAGTACTGAAGTTCTCTTAAAGTCACTGAAAATAATCTTTGTCAATTACAACCATAGCAATGTCTGCAGGAAAGTAGATACCTTCTATAATGCTTGGCTTAATTATTGTTTTTCACTCTCCTGTTCTAAAAATGTAAATTTCTCAACTCGAACAGGATTTAAGATAAGCTCTGATAGTCAAATAAGTTATCAGTTGGTTGTTGTCTAGTTTTTAGGAAAATGAATTCTAACTTTTTTTCAGTGAAGGCAAAAGAGTATAATGGTTACAAGTACAGAAACTGAGGACGATAGAGTTACAAGTGCAAGTCTATAAAACACACAGAACCGCACATAGCACTCAGTTCAGTGCAACCCAGAAATGGTCTACAACATTGGTGTGTTCTGTATGTTAAATATCGCCATCCCTACTTTAAAAGAAAAAAAGCCACAAAAAAGTTAATTAATTTGATGGCTGTCACCTTAGTTGTGAGATAGCATTTAGATCAAGATAATCTGATTAAAATTCCTTTATTTTTCTTTCTTTCAGTTGCTCAGGACACAACCTGAGGCCTGCCTTTGCTGTTTTGTGTTCCTTATATGAGTGGTCAGGAAAATCAACAATCCATGCTTTGAAACAGGCCCAGAATCTGACTGGTTCTCTCGGCCTCCTCTTTTGCAGCTCTGTTCTCAGTCTCCCTGATTTCTTGCCTGGAATTTTCTAGTGGCCTGTGAACTGGTCATTCTACTTCAGTGCTTGCCTCCAACAGTCTCCTCTCTACACAGAGCCCAAGTCGTCTTTGGTAGGAATTGCTGTGAATTTTTCTGCTGAAAATTTCATACAAAAACATCACCTCCTTGTCAACAGATACCTTCTGATCATGATTCAAATCTTACATCAACAGTCAACAAACTGTGTTCTGCTTGCTAAGTCAGCCGTCTATTACTTTCCAGTGGCCCATGAGCTAAGTGTGCTACTACATTTCTTAATAGAAAAAAATTTTCAATGCAGTTGTGTGAAAATTATACAGAATTTAACTTTCATTGTCCATGAATAAAGTTAATGGAACATAGCTATTCATATATAAAATTATGCATTAGCTATGGCTACTTTTGTGCTATCTAGGCAAAATTAAGTAGGTTCAGCAAGGGCTTAGTGGTTTACAGAGCCTTAAGTACTTCGCATTGTGTTCTTTACAGAAAAGTATGCTGAATTTTGATGCAAAATATCTGGTCTCTGTTAACTGTATGTCCTCACTCTGTGATGGCTGCCTTGGCATTCTGGCTCTTCCTTGGGGCACGAGTAGGAGCTGGTTTTCTCCCAGAGTGCCCTCTGCCCAGATTTGTACTTTACTAATTATTTCAACCTTTTTCAAATGTCACCTGTTGAATAAGGTCACCTATAAGGAGCATCCAATTTAATTCCATGATATATAACTTACAGTTTGTAGTCTTATTCCCATTTAACTCCTTCTTTTCTTCCTTTTTTTCAAAGCTCTCACAAGCTTCTACTAGACCACATTCATTTGATTATTCTGTTTATTTAAAAATTATCTATGTTACACTTAATTGTGGTTGTGAACTTGATTGGCTTGAGAGGATCCCTGGATTAGTAAAGAACACTTCTGGGTATGGCAGGGTGGGTCACGGGGATGAGGCCCTGGGACAGTATTTGATGCCTGGCCCCCTCCTGTCTCTTTTCAGCCATGTTCTGTTTTTCAGCCTCCATAGGGTAAATAGTTTTATTCCACCACAGCCATCCACTGGGATGTTCCTGCCTTGGAGACGACGGACTATGAACCAACACCTCCGGAACCGTGAGCCAAATAACCCATCTCCTTAAATAAGCTGTGCGTGTGGCAGGCGTTTGGTTGCAGTGTGAAAGCTGATCAGTACATTTCGCCTTTTGTCTCCATGAAGCAGATTCACTTTTTACTGTTCACTGCTTCAGCCAAGCACACCTTGACTGAAATTTATAAAACTGGTGTGAGTCCTGTGACACATGACATGCACAGAAAATGAGCAGAGTGATGGCTGCTACTCACAGATCAGTACAAAATTTGCAGAAGCCCATAATTCCTGAAAAACTGGTCTTCTAAGTCCTGAGGAAGCTTCCCAGGGTTCATGGAACAAAGTCTCCTTGTTCCCAGCACCATAGTGCAGCTGAGTGAACCCCAAATCCTCACACCTTCATTTTTATACCTCTGGGGTAACCGGTTATATTGGACTAAAGCGTTGCAGGAATGACAGACATGAGCATAACCATTGCAGACAGAAGCAGGCCACCCTTACTTCAGAATCTTGCATCTTGACCACATTCGGTATAGTGACTCTGGAGAACTACAGAGGGCAAAAGGAGAATCGCACTTGCCCAAGGCATCCTGAAACCATTTTTCAGCTGCTAGAATGTAAACTACAAAATATGCAGTTACTGAGGAAACCATTTATGGTATTATTAAACACCATTCTCACTTTTCCACAAAGAAATTCATTTTTCTTCAACAGAAATATTGGAAACCTTGGAATTATTAAATATGTGAATATACTTGAGAATGATTACTCAATATAGTTTGGCACTGTACATAATTAAATGAATCTAAGAATTTTCTGAAATGCTTAAATAACAAAATACATGAGGATATTTAAGAGTAACTGTTTACTTATAGTGTGCTGATAGTACTGTAGATACCCAAAATTAAAAAATGAAGAAAATAATTTTGATGAATACTGGTTAAATAATATATGATTGATAGTAAATGAAATTTTAAAATATACTTTGGGTAATAAAAACGTTTTGCAGAATAACAACTCTCCTTTATTGACACCGTAAACTAAGATGTAAATGCAATTTTGGCTTAATTGATTTTTTAAAGTAATTCATTGCAATATCAAATAAATTTAGATAAAAATCTTGAGATTTTTCTATTAATTTAACTCAGTTGTCTAAATTCTGTTCAATGCAGCATGTGTGGTTCAGAATAGAAAATTCACATGCACCTATGTTAAAAATGAGTGATAACTATGTAAAGAAACATGTTTCACAAAATAACTTGAAGAAACAGTTTGAGGAGTCATACAACAGGAAACAGATTCTACTAACATAATTATTTTCTACAACACAAAAAGCAAAACAAGATAGCCATGGTAAATTACTAGGTGAAAGTATTACCTTAATCTATATCTAGACATTTGTAATAGAATAAGATTTGATACTTAGGAAATGTACTTTGAATGCAATGTACAATATACATAGAGAAAAAATATATATTTTTCCCTTCTACATTTCTTTATCTGAGCAATCAAATTGAAGATAACAGTATGTAATACAACAATCATTGTTAATTTCCTATCACCTTGTCTGAAATTCTGTATTGCTTTTATTGTATTTGTGGTGTTTTGTTTATGTCTGTGTTTGTTAATGAGTTTTTGTTCTTTTATCTTTAAAATTAAAAAAAGATTTCATATTCAAACTGATAACTCAGGATTTAAATCCACAAATATCATTTAAATCACTTCATTAAACATTGCTTTTTTACCACCTTAGAAAATTTTATTTTATTCTTTTCACATGTTAAAGTGGCTATGATGTGGGAAAAAATAAAATGGTTCAGATAGAATCTCTTCTAATGTGAATAACAAAGATATGTTCAGGTTGCGTTTATCCTATAAAATATTTACCGCTTATTTATGGATTGATAGTAATCTATTCTTGCTGCCGTTCAGATGTTTCACTGTAAGTGTTTGAATTACCTGCAGACAATTAACTGGCACCTTACATCTATGGCTGACGGAAATGGAAGCAGGGGTAGCGGAGTGAGACATGTGAACTGGCCAGGAATAGGAAACTCCAAGAAGGGTCCACAAACCTGATTACTACACTTAGTGTGCCTTTCATTTCTGGTATTAGTCAGAATCTGAGTTAACATGATATGTTGTCCTAGATCACTGATTTTCCAGTTAATGCTGAAAATCTGTAATCTGGAGTTTATTTCCATTTAAGGTTCCTGCCAGTCCCTTAGTTCTGAAGAAAGTAAACATTGCCCCAGATTCGGAAAATTGATTCACTTAGAACTTAAAATTCTAAAAACAGGTTTTAAGAGAATTGGTGCTAAAAATAATTCTTATGATAACAAGTAGAGTAAAAATGGCAGTAAAATGTTGATCCCATTTTGTGGTTCAAGATATTTTTGGACAGTTAATATAAGAAATTCTGTGACCCTATCTCTGGAAGAGAACATTAAAAACTGCAGCCCTGCATTCATACGACCAGCAAAATAATTTCATGAATGTCCATGCTATGCCAAGAAAGATAAAACACCTAAACCTGGCACTGATTTGGGGAAACCGAATCATGGGATAGGCAAAGGCGTGCAAGGTGAGGAGGTAAGAGAATAATGCAGGGCCATGGTGGAAGCACATCCTCAAACCTCATAAAGAGAGGAGCGTCTTGACTTTGAAAAGATCAGGGAAACTTCATTGATTTACAAGACGAAGGAGTCAGAAACTGACCCTGTGTTGCAATGGCCGTGAATTAAAATGATTCCACGGCAAAAGGAGCCTCTGCTGTTTCAGGAAGGGTAACTATGTAAGTACTAAGAAGGTAACTAACAGGGCACCCTTTAGTATCCAGTCGCTGCCCCGATGCTCTGTCCCCCCAGAGACGCTAAAGTATAAGACACTACCTCTTAATATCTTCTTTACTTATACATAATAATTTTACTTTTAAGTGTTTCCTGCATTTTCTGGGGAGTTTGTAGGGACATTTTCCTCGGTAGTAGAATTTTGTTAAAATTAAACCAGGCACAGAATGATAAGTAACACGCATCTGCGGAGTATATAGACGCTGCTCTTATGGCATTTCAGAACAAACGGGGGGTATCCAGTGTCTGGAGAGAGTGAGGTGAGGAATACAATGAAGAGCTTGTGCATGGGAACTAAGAGCAAGAAGTTACAATGTGCTGTCCGACACATTAGGAGAACTTCAGAACAGCTATGCACTGCGTATTTCAAAAGTTGGAAAAAATGATTCTGAGTGTGCTCGCTACAAAGACATGATAAGTGTTTGAGGAGCGAGACACATTTAACCTGATTTGAGTGCTATCCAATGTGTAAATTTACCCACACATCACATTGTATCCCATTCATATGTATAATTTCCATATCTTTAAATAATTAAAAGTTAGGATAATTTTTGGTGTTAGCAAAGGCTTGTTTGGTAACTTTTTTTTTTTTTTTTAATGGCTGGACCTTGGAGAAACTCTTTATGAAATAGGCTGTTTTCTTTTGAGTTTAGAGTATGTGATTGATTTGAAGACATTAAAAGTGTTTTGTTTGAGCGTGTCTATGCCATTAAACGCATTTGCCTGAATACTCAGTGCATAGTATTTCCTAGATAAAGAAATCTATCTCAGAATCCAAGCTAACATCGCCCTTGGTTCGTTTGTGAAGTGTGGTTGATGTTAGCTGCCTCAGTACACACCTGTTAGTATAGTTCAGCTTCTTCCTCCTCCAGTCATTGTCTACCGCAGTAGAAGGAGGATGTGTTTGATACCCCTTAGGCATGCTAATAAGAGAGAATGCAGCCAGTTATTTTTAAGTATTTGTTAAAAAGAAGGATCAGTAGAGGATGGAAATTATCTCCTAATTCTTGAGGTCTAAGTATATTGTGGGACCTGCTAATTATACTCCTTGCTGTCTCCTGATAGACTCCAGGCATTAATTTCTTTGGGATGAAATGATTTATTGGTATTTTATTTATCAGTTTCCAGAAATTAACATCCTTTGTTAATTTCTTATGATGTTAGCTGGTCCTAACATTTATGTGGAATAATGTAGATGACAGAATGATGAAATTAATATACAGTGTAAAAATTCAGGACAAATTTAGAAATCACACAAATTGAGTGATATTCCAAAAGTTCCAAAAATTAATAGTAATGAGCTATTGTTAAAATCACAATGTAGCTATTAATTTTTGATAAGTTTTAGTATTGCCTTGTTTCTATTTCACTGAAATTCCCTATTATAAAGAGTTTTCTTGACACATTTTATCTATTATATTTTTACATATTCTAATTTCTCCTACATAAATTTTGCTGTTGGACAAGTTAAAAATGTCTTCACCTCTTACATTATCATTGTGTAGATCTTAAAAATTATAATTAACTTCTACATATAGTTTTCTCCAATTCCTCTTGCTACTTAATTGTAAATGATATGGAATGTTATTTGTATTTGTATTGAAAAGCATAAGTTGTCTTAGACAAAGCACATACTTTCATTCTTGCATTGAGCTAATAAAATGCTATGCACTTTGAAAAACTAAAACAACGCTATCAATCATAGGGATATGACATAGGTAGGCAAGTAAAAATTTACACATGCACAAATACAGAAACTACCTCTGTATTTATTATAACATTTGTATATAAGAAATGTCTTCTTTACAACTATCTTTGTGCTATCATTGATATTATGAGGTCTTTATCAAATGTGTGTTCTATTTCTTGTCTCCTGATAATCTGATATTCTGATAAGCCAGTGTGAACTCTCCTGATTTGAACTTTGAATTTAAGATTTAATGATGGATTTTATATCTTTTGCCTTTCATAGTTCTGCTTTGTTTTTAATTGTAGTGTGTTGATGACAATAATGGTGATACTGATAATGATTAAATGGAATAAGATCTTAATTCATGACCAACTAATAGTTAAAATATTTTATAACAATGAAAGATTAATCAGTAGTTGTATGAATCTGTATGGATCAGACTTCATGTTGCTGAGACCAAATACTTGGCACCTACAATTTAAAGTAGGAGTTCTACTTTGGCTCACCATATGAGGGTTCAGTCCATGGTTTTCTGGCTCCAAGGCAGAAAAAAACGGATAGATCAGCAAAGCAGAAGGCAGCTGCTCACACCTTGGAAGTCAAGAAATAAAGAATGGAGGAAGATCCAGAAAAAAGATCCAAAGCAATGTCCCCAGTGACTTGTCTCTTCCAATTTCTTCCCACCTCTGAACTGCACATTTAGCTATGAACTCATCAATACATTAAGCCATTGAGGACCACATTATCTCATGATCTAATTACTTACCAAAATTACCACATCTGAACTCAAAAAATTTGAGGGACATTTTAAATGGAAATCATAACAAAGTTGAATAAAAATAACAAATACAAAAAGGATTCATTAATATATATTGCAACTGACATTTCTTTATTATTTGTAATGGAGGTGAATCTTTTTTTCTTTCTTTTTTTTTGGTACCAGGAATCAAACACATGACCTCAGGCTTGCCAGGCAAGTGCTTATGCCACTGAGCCAAATCCTCAGCCCCTAATAGAGGTAAATCTTAAGAGAAAGTGAAAACCACTGATATGGCAAATAATCAGTAAGATGTGAACATTTATAACCTAAAGATTAACTTTCTGACATTAAAATCCATTGCATTAACTTAAATAATTTGAACACGTTAGTGTGTTCAATTAATCATTATATGCCAGTTTGACTGGGTTAAGACATTTCTAGCAGATTAGCACAACACATCTGGGAGTGTCTGTGGGCTGTTTCCAGAAATGATTACCTTCTATGGCTAACAGCAAAGTAAGTGGGGAAGACCCAGTCTAATCGGTGGCATAGTCCGGTAGGCTGAATGAAAGAGAAAGGAGGGAGCTGGCACGTATAATAAAGCTCCATTCTGCGTGAGGAGGTGTGTCCTTGGCTGCCATCACCTGTGGAAATCAGACTCAGTTCTCCAGCCTTTCAGTGGGAAATCACGCCAGCACTTTTCCGGGAGCTTTCAGCCCGGGACTGAGGCTGTATCCTCGATATCTGGGTTCTGTTGCTTCCACCTCTTGGGACCAAGCAGGAGCAGCTACTGGATTCTCCAGCATTTTAAAACATAAGCAGCTATTGTGGACTCTCCTGACTCTGATTCTGTAAGCCTATGTAATCTCTCTCTCTCTCTCTCTCTCTTTCTCTCTCTCT
>NW_004955440.1:11543228-11553522 GCF_000276665.1 Chinchilla lanigera
AAATTTTAAATGTGGCACATGTTTAAATTTTTTTAAAAATTGTTACATAAGACACATACCCACTTTACCCACTCTTAACATACTCTCTATCTCTCATTTCAAACAGATTTTGCCCATAGTTCTCGCCCCTTTCTGAAGCTGTTCTGGAAGTCTTTTATTAGTGCTTGCTTTTTTTGCTTGTTTGTTTTTTGTCTTTTTGAAACAAGGTCTTACTGTGCAGTTCAGGCTGGCCTCGAACTCGCAACAATCCTCCTGGCTTAGGCTCCCGAGTGCTGGGATTACAGGTGTTCACCATCACGCCTGGATTTGTTAGTGTTTTCAAGAGCATTATCAAAAATACATAGAATGCTGCTAACGAGCAGCAACCGGTAGAAAGGCAGGCTTGTTAAAGCAACATTCTGTGTCCTTATCCACCTTATTCACTGGATCTGACATTGCATAAGTGCTGTCTCTTTCAAAAATTCAAGAAAGCAAACATCTTGAGTTAATTCAGGACATGGAACTAAAAACGGAAAGAGTACTTCCAGAACTGCTTCAGACACTGGAAAGAATGATAGCATAAGTGCGTTTAGAGAGGGGAGTACTTTGGGGGATTGATGATAATGTATCTTTTACTGTAATAATTTTTAAATTAAAATATACAATCACTTCTATTCATCTAGAAAATCTAACCTTTTTTTTTTTAGGGAAATAAGTGCAATATAGTTATTTCTTCACTCGTGTAGAGTGTTTTCATTTGTGAAACCACTACATTTAGGACTTAAGTAATGGCCATGTCTGCATGGGCCCAAACTATCTTAGACAAGAGAAAAATCAGGTCTGGATTCTACATAAATGATACCACATATCTGGATACTTAGAAATATCTAGATAATTGGGTTAGATTAATATCATATTTAGATGTTTGGAAATATTTACATAAATATAATAGGAAATTCTCTATAAGTTACATAATGCAGCATGTAAAAATCTTTCTTACTAGCATGATTCAGTGCTCACCTTCCTGGCATGGGAGCGACTTTAGTTTTTAAGATGTAGGGATATTCAAACACTCAGCTCTGACAGCAGAATGGACTTCTCACTCAACTCTGGCAGCCTGTTTACCCAAGACTGAAGCAGTCACAAGGATTTGTGGAACAGGATAGTGTGGAATGCCATAAAAATTAATGCTGCACCTGTTCTCAGAAATAATTTCCTGTCTTTGTGACTTTACATGTAGCACCTTCCACTGATACTAAATTTGTTGATTATTAAAAAGAAAAAAGTAAGAACTATATAAACAGACAGGGAAGTAAGGTGCCTGCAACATCCCCTGTTGAAAGCTGCATTTTTTATTCCGCTTCACTGAATTTATATTGGATAAATCTAGTACGAAGTGAAAACCCTATTTCCAGCTGAGACTTAAAGATGTTTTACTAAAACATGCTTAAGCAAATGCGTTTTGATGCTTCACAAGAAGAATACACACAGAGCTATCTCTGTGGAAGTTCAATAAAGTATGTATTGGCAGCTGAAGAAAGATGTTCTGTATCTGATTTGCGCTCATAGATTTGCATTGAATGAATTTACAATCCCCGGTATGCGCAGTAGAAACAGTTAATATGACTTTTGGATGATACCTACCAAGGGAGAGTGACTTTCACTTTCCTTTTCAGTAGTTAGTCATGCTGCTGAAGCCTTGCACGCTCGCCCAGAAACTGTGTAATTTTCAAAGCAGAGGGCGTCTTTACTGTGACTGTCTAAGACAGTGGAACTGCACCTTCCACTGGTGCCACTCCACCTTACAGATTCCGCAAGCGTTCAGATCCACCTCAAGCCCAGGCAGTGGCAGAGGAATTGAAGAAGCAAAAATAAATATTAAAGTACATAAGAATTAAATATTACCTATTTAAATAGCAATTATGCATTTGAAAACAAGATCATCACACCTGTACAAGAAAAGGCATGCAGGCTCAAAACATCTGCTTGGCTCCACCTGCCAGGCACCTGTTCTGCTGTTTCAATGCCATTTGATTGCTGGAGATGTAGAGGCTCTTGTGAGGTAATGAGTGATTTTACATTATGCATGATTGAAAACAGGTGTTCTAATGCTGTACAATTCTATGCATGAATAATTCAGTTTGTTTAGAGCAAGATCTTTAAAAGAAGTACGTCATGGGCTTTATTATTTCTATAAACACGGAGGTTATTTTTTCTTAAAAATATATATGATTGTTCCTTTTCAGCCAGGATGTTTATGACAATTTTTGTGTAATTTTATGGACGGAGAATAATATCTTGAAAGGTAAAATTGATCATACTTAAAACATGTAAGAAGTAAAATTGAAAGGTCTGTTAACAAGAGGAAAAACGGTATTAAAATTCAATGTTCTAAGGGAAAATGCCTGATTATTTCCTTCCTGCTTTGCCTGCTTTCTGCTGGTAACAAAACATTCATCTGAGAGCTATAATTAGGGAGGGGTGAACTATTTGGGAAAATAGAGAAATTGTTTTGTATCTCAGCCCAAACACCAAGCACAGCCCAGACTTCCTTACAGATAGAACTGCTAGTCAGCAGTCCTTCTCCTCTACTTAGATATCAAGAGTTCACACCGTGTTGTCATACTCTGTCAGACATCACTGGTAGGGACAGGCCCTTTTGCTGCAATTCCCACCTAGAGTTTCATCTTTTCTCGTTTTCTGGAGTCAGAAGTGCTATTACCAGAATGTTCTGTTTCAAATAGCAAGTAAATGTCCCAAACTCCCATGGCAGATTTAAAACCTTACACAGGAGAAGTGAGACCTGTTTACCAGTATCCAGTGTCCAGAGTCTTGAATCATATATGATTAAGTATTTAAAACTTCTGAGCTATAAAAGATAGAAAACTTATTTATTTCAGTGAATACTGTTTAAGAAGTGAAAGACAAAGGAGAAAGAATTGCAGCCATAATCACATTGCTGTTACTAATTTATATTTCTCGAAGGTTTTATATGGTAAAACCCATAGTAGGAGAGGGTCATTGACACATAATAATCCCTTCTTAAAATGTACCAACTCAACAACTAGTCAGCTCTGAGCTCTGAGGTTTGGCTACTTTCCCTCATTTTAAAGGTTGTGGGTTGCTTCACAGGGATCCATTATTGAAAAGCTTTCCAGCTAGGGGTAAATTATAAGATGGGTCTTTCATGTGGGGAGCAACCCTGGGAAAGATACAAAGAAAAAATAAAAGATTTGGTATGGAAGAGAACACTCCCGTAGCTATTGACACAGTGGACTGACCCTATTCCTTCCCTCAGGAATAAGGCTGGGGAGCAGGTCTCTGCCAAATTTAAGCATTTGTCACATGAACTCGAGATGTGATGGTGGGAGGAGGTCCAAGAATGAAGCATAAGGAACATAAAAGGAAAGAAGATAGAAATGCTGGTTCAGTGATGTTAGCATAGCATAAAATATCCTCTTCCTCACAAAGTCAAGAGAAAATTATTTTTTATTAAACATAAATTTTTTTTACCACACATCTTAATGCTGATGGATACCTAAAATATAAAGTTGAATTATATGAAATTGTGACTTTTGTTTGGTTGCATTTTAAACACTTCATATGGTTAAAATCATTTCTGTGAGGGCTTCTCAATTTGAGGCTTCTTTCATACTTGGATATAATAAACTATACCTTTCCTTACATGAAAGAAAAGCAGTATTGTTGAAGCAAATTTAAGGCAACTATTAAATATAGTGCATGTCTAGCCATACAAAATGAAAAAACCTGTACCCAGGAAAGAAAGTGGGAGTTATCAATACCAAGAGATGAATTTTAACCGGGTGTCTTGGTTATGTTTCTCTATCGTTGCTGAGACAAAATACCTGACACCCAAAATTATGGAAGGAAAGGATTATTTAGCTCATAGGTTGTAGAGGTTTCAGTTTGTACTTGGCTGGCTCCAAGGGAGAGTGGCGCAGAGAAGAGGGCAACTGTTCATGGTGGAAGAAAACCGCAAAAGCAATAAGGGCAAAAAGGGAAGAGAGGCAGCAAAGAAGCCTCTTTCCCTCCCTTATATTGTATTGAGGCTCCCCACCCTAGGGAGGTATAGTACTCAAACCCATAATCCCAGCATTGGACCATGAGTCAATCATAAACTCTAGAAGACTGCCCTATGACTGCATGAGATTTTGGGAGAAGCTCTAGACACAAACTATGACATTCTTCCCCTGACCCCCTAAAGATTCATGTACATTCTTTTACGCAAAAAGTGTTTTAGTCCATCTCCAAGAGTTGCCAAGTCCTAACAGTTTCAGCACTGCTGAAAAATCCAAATGCCAAGTCTTGCCCAAAATGTAAGGCAAACTCTTAGCTGTGCACCCCTGTGCAAATGAAAAGCTGCATACTTCCAGCACTTAGTGACACCAGAAAAATGTTGCCATTCCGAAAGGTGCAAACAGGGATACAAAGGAATGGGACCAAAGGAAGTCCAACATCCAGCTGGGTAAACATTAAGTTCTGTGGATCCGTGTGGAACATATGAAACAATCTGTGATAAGTTGTAAGCTCCGAAGGCCTTACTTGCCTCCACCCCTATGACACTTCTGGTGATTGTTGCTCCCGTGGCTTCTCTCTTAGGCCCTCTCTACTCAATCCTTGCAGCTTTCCTTAGGTGATCCACATTCCTGGCTTTTCCAAACTTCTGGGGTCTCTACTGCACTTTAAGCTTCTCACTCACAGCTTTACACACTGTCCTCTTAGGGGCACACTGCCTGGCCTCCTAAGAATTTGAAATCAAGGTGGAAGCCTTTTTGACCTCAGAATTCTTACACTCTGCATGCACCTGAAACCAGTGCCATGTGGATGATGCCAAAGTCTGCTATCATCTGGAGCAGTAGCCAGGCTTTCCTCCCTCTTGACTCTAGGGATCGAGTGCCTGGACCACTGGGCACTCTGAATCCCATTCTGCGGAACAGTTTCTCTATGCTGCCTCCATTCTGGAACCTGGTATAGCTCTCACAGCCATTCTGGAACATGGCGCTCTGCGACTTTCTCATTAAAGCAAAGTCTTTCACTTTTGCAGATTTGAAGTTGCAAGGGGTGGAGACTTGGTGCTTGCTTTTTCTGACGCCTTCAAGCCATCTTTTACAATCTCCTATTCCTTCTCAGCAATCAAGATTTCCTCTGTTCTACCTTTGTAGTCCTCAGTTTTACTGGACCTTTCCTTCGGGCCAAACTCACATTTTAAATCATTCTACTGGGTTCTTTGCTCTTAATTCTCAACATAAATCTGGCTAAAAGCCCCCAACAATAGCCATGCCACTTCCTCAACATCCAACTGCCTTGAAATTTCTTTTGCCAGAAGAATAAGTCTGCCACCCTTAATCTCAGTCTCAGCCAAAGTTTCTGGACATGAACAAAATGCAGAAAAACTTTCTGCTAAGCCATACAACATATCATCTGGACTACAACAACCAGTGCAGTTCTTTCCAGGAGAAACCTCCCGAACCCAGTTGCTAGCAGCAGGATTTCTATAAGTATTCTGGTCTTCTGAGCTCTGACCAGCACCTCCCATACAGAAGAGCCCAAGATGTTTGTTATGGTTTGTGTCTGCATGCCCCCTCAAATCCTCATGCAGTCATGGAGTGGGCTTCTAGATATTATGATTAATTAATGGTCCAATGTTGGAATTATGGATGTGAGTGCTACATCTGCCCTGGGGCAGATAGTTTGCATACAATCTAAGGGAGGGAAAGAGGCTGCCTGCTGCCCCTTCCTCCCTTTGCTGAAACCTCCACAGACTGTAAGCTAAACTTTTCCTTCCTTAATTTTGGGCACTGGGTATTTTGTCTCAGCAATGAGAGAAAAGTAACTAAGACAGCATTCCAGCACTTCTCTTTCAGGCAACATCTCTGAACTTTTCCAAACTCTTCCTGCTAGCCATTTCCAAAGGTTCTTGAACCACATGGTCAGGTACAGTCAGAGCAATGACCCCACTCTTTGTACTAAATTCTGTCTTGGTTACTTTTCTCTCTTGTTGCTGAGACAAAATATCTGACACCCAAAATTAAGGAAGGAAAGTTTTATTATGTCACAGTCTGTGGAGGCCCATATTTGGCTGGTTCCAAGGCAGGGTTGCACATGGCAGAGGGCAACAATTCATCGTGGTGGAAAACAGCAAGAGCAAAAAGGGAGGAGAGGCAGCAAACAAGCCTCTCTTTTTCTCTGTTATATTCTATGCAGGCTACCCAACCTAGGGTAGGTGTAGCACTCACACCCATAATCTCAGCATTGGACCTTGAGTCAACCATAATCTCTAGGAGCCAGCCCCATGACTGCAAGAGGCTTTTGGGTGGACAGCTAGACACAAACCATAACATGGGGTACATGTGATGTTATAATTATAAATACAAAATGGAGTAATTAATTCAAATTATAGGATCTAATGTATCCTTCACTTCAAATACTTTTTTTTTTTTTTTGGTGCTAGGAACATTTGCAATTTACTCTTTTAGTAATTTTGAACTATACACTATTCTCTCATTTCAATATAGTCACTATACTTTGCAGTAGAACTGAAAAATTCTTCCTGTGTAGCTGAGCTTTTCTACTCTTTAACTCTCATTTCCTCACTTCCTCCACTGCTATCCTCTATAAATACAATTTTCTCTGATTTCATGAATTTTGTTTTCATTTCCATCTATAAGTGAGAGCATGTATGAGTTGGCTTTCTCTGCCTGACTTATTTCCGTTAACATGATCACTACTTCTGTCCATGTTGTTGCAAATGACAGAACTTTCTTTTTTCTTAAGGTTGAACTGTATATACAGCACATTTCTTTCATTCTTTCATCTGCTGATGGATACTTATATTGATTCCATAACTTGGCTCTTTATAAGTATGATGCCATAAACATGGGAGTGCAGATATATCTTTATCAAACTGACTTCATATCTTTTGCTAATATATAGAAGATTCCTGGACTATGTATTATACTTCTAGTGTTTTTATTTATTTATTTTTTTATTTATATATTTTTTTTTTTTTGCTTTTTCTCCAGTACCAGGAACCGAACTCATGACCTTGCCCTTGCCAAGCAGGCACTTTTGCCGCTGAGCTAAATCCCCAGCCCCACTTCTAGTGTTTTTAAACAACTTCTGTATCATTTTCAATAATGGCTACAGTAATTTACATGTGCACTAAAAGTACGTAGGGGTCCCCATTTATGCACATCCTTGAAAACTTTGCTATCTTTCAATTATTTAATATTAATTTTTAACAAATATACCTTGTTTTTTCTCTTTGTATATTTTATTTTGAATGTCCCTGATAATTAATGATGAGTACACGTTCATGAATCTGTTGCCCTGCATTGCCTTCTGCTGAGAAATGTTTATTCTGGTCCCATCAGTGACTCATTCAGGTCACTATTTAAAAGGGTTCTTGTTTCCTTGCTAGAGGTTTTAGCCTCTTATTGGATATACAACTTGCAAACATTTCTCCTCATATATTGATCTTCTAGAAATACTGTTATTTCCCTTGCTATGTAAAAACATTTCTTGTTTGATGAAATTCTTTTCTTTAAAATTTTTGCTTTTGTTTCTTGTGTTTTGGGGCCCAAGATCAAAACTCATTGTCCAGACAATTATCACATCATTTTAGCATAGCTTTTCAATGAAATTTTTAACCAATCGATAGATAAAAACAGAGCATTATAATATCTGCGTGGGTCTCATGTAATGACAGTCCTTCAGATCCTTTGCCTGCCATGATACTGTGAGATTTACATGGTGAAATTTGTGTACGTGGGCGTCCTGGATAACAGTTCATCTGAGCTCTCTGCCAGTGACCAGCCTCATTTCCCAGTCATATGGTGGACATAACTGTGATGCCTGGGTTAGAAGAGAGTACAAATGACACCAATTCCAGCCACCACTGGAATGCTTGGTTATCAATTATGGGTTGACACTTCTCTGTGTCAGGTAAGTTCTGCTTTCTCTCTTTGTCCATTTGAGCTGGAGTTTCAATCCTTTGATCACAGAATAGAAATGCTGCTATACATGTCCTACATTTGCTTTGAAAGGATTGTCAAGTTTTGCTCCTTCTATCTGAGAGTACTTTCTCATGAAGCCCAGCATTCATGGAAGAAGTAAAATGATGTAAAACTTTCTGTGATGTGAGCATCCTTCATCATGGATTTTGAGATGCAACATGGAGATGAGTTAGTAGTAACGTAGCTTGGAGGCACTAGATATGGAGGGGAAGAAGCCCTTTTGGGAGAGGATTCCAGTCCCTGCTGATCTCCTGTCATCATGTGGATCACAGAGAGACTACCACGCCAAACCCTTCCTGAATTCCTGGCTCATCAATCCATGAGTGAGACAATTGTTTTAAGCCAGTAAGCTTTGTGAATGTTTATTACAAGATATTAGACAGTACAAATGGACCAGAATTTGATGATAAAAATCAACTTTCAGTCATTGTGCAGGCTCAAAAATTTGAGAAATTCCTTAAGCTCTTAGCCTCCATTTTCTCACCTCAGAAGTGGAGTACTAGCATCATCTTTCTCCAAGGATTGCTGTTAGAATGAAAGCAAGGAAATTTTCTGGAACAGAAATTGCCAGCCATTCTAATCATTAATCATATCTCTATATTGTAATAGAATATGTAGGAAACTGCATAATATAAACAGTCCAGGTCACTCTATGGGGATGTGAAGCTCTTTAAGATTGCCCTGTCTTGTCATCTTCCACTTTTTAATATACCAGTTGCAGCTTTCAATTAGCAGGTGTTCACCTTGGAAGTCATAAAGCCTGGATTGGAAAGAGGCCAGGTGTTGTGCAAATGTAAGTTACTACTATATAACTCATATTTCACCGAGTAGAATGAGATTACTGAAACTCTCTATGGCCATTTGAGTCATCCAGGAGAGTCTGTGCTGGAGAGTAGGGCTGAAAGAGAACTTCCCAGAGACAAATTCATCTCTTTCAGTTTTGCCCTGGTCCAGGCCCCTTTGACATCCCTGGGCTGAGGTGAATGATTATGTCCTATGGACTAGTCACACTGATGGCGGGAGAGCTTATTGGAGTCTTCTTAATGTGTGGTGTAATGATCCCAGGCACAGTCAGGTTCAGCGGCTGCTAACGTATTGTCAGTACTTCGCAGACAGAGCATCAGTTATCATTCACTTGAAGCAGGTCAGTATTGATCATGGGATTTTGAAGCTTTATACTAAGTTTTCAATACCCGCATTTTTAGAACTGTACTCACCCAAATTGTTAGTGCTTTAGTTGGAGATGAAGGAGGGAGGGAGATGGAAGGAGAATCAAAAAGAATTAGCATGTGTTATGCACATATATGAACCCCCCCTTGATAAATGAATCATTACATACTACAAACATGTACTAATAATAAAAAATATAAGAATTAGTAAAACCATGGAACCCATGCCCAACCTGTACATGTAGCTAGCCTATAAGTTCTTAATTAGGAAAGTGGTGCTGGCTCCAGTCTTACCTCAACATGTGTTTTCTTTTTATCATGTCTTTATCTATAAAATGGGGATGTTAAGAACTACAGTGAGTTCTTATACAGATGAGCTGAGTTAATACAGATGCTGTAGAAATTACAATAGAGTTGCATTGTCATAAAGCCATCACAAGTTGCAAATGCATTTATACACTTATCCTATCAAACACACTTTATTATCACAGCACACTCTGGGCTGTCCACATCATAGCTTTGTGGCTGTGTGGAAACTGACTCACTGCTGCTGTCTGCATCCAGAGGAAATACTGCAGCACATATCACCAGTCCAGAAAAGGAGAAAAACTAAAAATTAAAAGTATGGTTTCTATTAAATTCATCTCATTTTTTCACTATCATAAAGTTGAAAAATCATAAATCCAATCATTATATAGGAATCTTCTGCATTTATGAAGTATTTAAAATCTGAAACACAGCAAACACTTCATAAGTTTTTGCTAAATAAATATGGTTAAAATTTAACTATTAGTATAGATATTTTAGATACAACAAGTTTAAGGCTATAGTGAAAATTGCCATAATTTCAAAGTTGTTGTACAGATTTAATGCAATTCTGATAAAAAAAAAAACCACCAAGAGCAAGTCTTACAGAATTATAGAAAACAATATTAAAATTCATTTAAAACCAGAAGAGACCTAGAGTAGCAAACGCATTTCTGGGCAACAAAGACAAGGCAGTGGTATCACAATCCCTGACTTGAAATTATACTAGAAAGCTACTGTTATAAAATCAGGATGGTACTGGCAAAAAAAAAAAAAAAAAAAAAAAAAAAAAAAAAAAAAAAA
>NW_004955440.1:11553622-11588951 GCF_000276665.1 Chinchilla lanigera
GCAGAAATAACTCCAAACAAATTCAGCCACCTTATCTTGGACAAAGGAGACAACCACTGGCAGAAGACCTCTTGAATAAATAGTGCTGGAAACACTGGCTTTCCACATACTGAAGACTAAAACTAGACCCGTGTCTCTCACCATGCACTAAACTAAAATCAAAATGAATCAAAGACCTAAATATTAACACAGAAACACTAAATCTGCTGGAATAGAGAATAGGTAGAACTTTGAAGACATAGGTGGAGGCAAATACGCTGTGACCATAGTCTGACTGCACAGTAAACATCACAGAGAATCAACAAATGCTGCCTCATGTCATTAAAAAGTTTTTGCAAAAGAAGCAACTAACAGAAAGAAGAGACAACCCACAGAGTAGGACAAAGTTTTGCCATGAGTTCCTCAGATGAATTACTAATATCTATAATATATAAAAAACTAATACATAGAATAAATAAAAAACTAATATCTGGAATATGTAAAGAACAATCATAACCCCCAAATTTAAAGACTCAGTCTAATAATGGGCATCTGAAATGAATAGACACTTCTCAGAAGAAGAAATAGAAATGGCAAATAAATATATGAAACAGTGTTCAAAATTATTGGTCATTTGAAAGATGCAAATTCAAACAACACTGAGATTCCATCTCACTCCAGAAAGAATGGCTCTAATGAAGAAATCAATCAATAACAAATGCTGGAGAGGCTGTAGGAAGAAAGGAACTCTTCTCCACTGTTAATGGTATGGTAAATGGGTGTAACTACTGTGGAAATCAGTGTGGGGATTTCTGAAAAAACTAAACTTTGAGGTTCCATTTGACCCAGCCATTCCTCTTCTTGGTATCTTCCAAAAGATTTAAATGCATTATACCACACTGATTTGTGCACAACCCTCTTTTTAGCAACACAGATTGTAATAGCTGTCTTGGAATATCACTCATTTATAAAGAAAGATAAACTTGAGGCAAATATAGAAAAATGGACACAAATAGAGACCATACTCATCAGATCTACATGTGTAAACACTGTATTGTCTCACTAGTGTGAGAGCCTGAAATCTAGGAGGTACAATGGATATTGTGAAATGAAAGGAAACTGCTCAAGAGAAAAGAACAACTGGGATGAGGGCAAAGAGAAAAAGAAAGATGGGGGAAAATATGTATATATGTATACACAGGATAGCTAAAATAGTTGGACTACTGATTTTTATTGAGAGGAACAGTTAATGTTTAATTGTTTCATCAATCTTACATGTCGATATTTGCTTATCTGAGTAACTAATTTGAAGATATCAATATATAATATAGCAACCATTGTTAATTTTCTATCACCTTGTGTGAATTTCAGTATTGCTTGTATTGTTTTTGTGTTATTGTATGTGCTTGTTAATATGTTTTTGGGCCTGGGAATATAGCTCAGTGACACAAGTGCCTGTCTAGCAAGTGCAAGGTCCTGAGTTCGATTCCTGGTGCCAAAAAAAAGATGTTAGTATGTTTTCATTCTTTTATCTGTAAAATAAAAAAAGAGACTCTGTCTAGGAATACAAAACTAAGATATATATACCAGGAAAAAGAAAATACATAATTATTCAAAAACTGCTAAGATGTATGGATATAATAAAAATGGAACTGTTTCTGAGGAGTTAAGGATTACATCAAAGTTTTAAGTCATCTCAAAGTATTATAATACAGTGTGATAACCCATATTAACATATAAATATGATTAAGAAAATTTAGAGTTGTAAGAAGTTATAGCTACTTAAAATAGCAATTAAAATTAGGTTGGGTTGTCAACACTGGCAAATATCAGACCGATTTTGAAATTTAGAATCAAATCAAACTATCTGAGTAATATCTCCAGTTTTGGAAAATAAACTTAAAGGAAGTAACTACAATGAGAAAGCTGAGAGAAGTGTGCTGTAAAACTAAATTATAGCAGCACGGGTGTAAGGTACCTAGTGACTGAAGAGTTAAGGAATTCTTAAAAAACAAAAAAGTACTTGTTCCTGAATTGAAAAGGATCTGCTGAAGGATGAATATCTTGACATGTGAATCATCTCAAGATTTTAGAGCAATCAGGACCAGTCCAAGGAAGGGATGGAATAATTGTCTACCGAATTCATATATGAGATGAGGAATTCATAGATGGAAAAAAAATACTTTAGTCATCATACACAGAAAGCATGACAAAGAAGCAAACACAGTTGGAAGATTAGTTGGAAAAATATCTGAATACACCCATAATTACTACAGTGCTCACTCATAGGAAGTGTATGCTTGTAAGTGTTAGTACAGCTTCCATGCTGGTCTTATTGGTTATTTCTTTTCCACTCTATCTTCACCTTTTCTCCAGCAGATTGCTCTTCCTAAAGCTGATCTCAGAGTTCATGCCCATTCACTTATACATTTCAGAAATCAAAGTCAAGTCAAATCGTTACAGACACACTAGGCATGGCATGCCAAGTCACACATTTAGATATACATGGAGTTCAATTTATCTATATCTGAACTTATTTTCTGCTTTCAGCATTCCCTCACCATGTGTTTGATTTTTTTTTTTTGTTCCGGTACCAGGAATCAAACTCATGACCTTGTGCTTGCCAGGCAGGCGCTTTGCTGCTGAGCTAAATCCCCAGCCCTCCCTCACCATGTGTTAAAATTAAATTCCCATAAACTATGTCATGCCTACACTCAATGTATTAGAAAAGAGTTCTGAGTGTTAGGAACAAATGGGCAAAAGATGTAAGGCCTCAGCTGGGACAAGAAGAATCAATCTGTCTGGCCCAGGTTGACAACAGCCATTCACACTGACAGCTCTGAAGGTCTAGCTCACACCCTGTACCCTCTGCTCCTGAAGCCATGCAGTGTTGCTCCTGATGGCTGCCTCCCATTGCAATCTCATCTTCTCCCTGGTCTGACTCCGTCACAGGAGACAGCCTGCTTGGCTCTGCCTCTTAACAAAGCCTTTTCCTGAGTCCACATTGACTTACCAGGGAGCACGTTGTAGATAGAGTCTACCTATCTAGAAGTTTTGGGCAGTCATTTCCACACACCGCGGTCTACAGATTAAGATTTTTGTGGGTCCCTGGGCTTTTTCTGGAGTTCAAGAATTTTCTCATTTTTGTTTTCTGAGAAACTCCTCCCTATAAAGTGTTTTCCCTTCTCTTCTTTTCTCCCTGCCACTCCTTTCAACCTGTAGTATTATTTTGCATTATCTGAGGAGGCCTTCTCTTACTAATGAGAAATTAATCCAAATCTTTTCTTTGAGTTCAACATTTTATGCCACAAGTAATTCTGAGCTGAGAGACACAATAATTAAAGGACATTTTTTTTTTTATTTCAAAGATATTTGTAAAAAACTCAAGACATTTTCTGCTTTTGGTTTATCCCTCTTAAATCAACAGATGCCTCCTGGCCCTGATGAAAGAGAAATCACTGCATAAGAGTGATTTTTTATTTCTCTAACAAGGGAGATTTTATCAGTTGATATTAAAAGTTTCTTCAACTATCTGTAAATCATCAAATCGTAATGTTTCTGGACATAGTCTTAGCCAACTTTCAAGTAATTTCTCCGGTGCTCTTCCCACAAACTTTTGGGCTCTGAACACAAATCCTTTCATGCTTTTGTGGCTGTGTGGTTTGTTCTGTAGCAGTCACCTGCCTTCTGCGCCTGGGCGACAGCACATGTGTTTAGTGGAACAATATGGTAATGTGTGATCTGTGAGTGTAGATCTTATAGGTTCGAATTTAAAATTTATGATACTTGAAGTACTGACTAATATATTTTAACCTCTCTTTGTGCCCAGATTCATCATCTGAAAAATGGGAATAATCAGAATACCTCCTTCAGTGGATGATGAATGTTTAAATAAAAAGCATAAGGTAATTAACATGGTACCTGATGAACAGTAATGCTCAATAAACATTAGAGAGTTAACATCACTTTTCAAGACCAATTCAAAGTCATTGCTTCTAGGTAGCCTTTGGGAATGACTTTGATTTGGGCATCAACCTCCTTTCCCCAAAATATTGTAACTCCCTATGTTCACCATTCGACTTTCCCACTGTAATGCCTTTGATGCTATTAGAGTCAGGAGTCATATGTCAGCCTCTGTGTGTGGAACAAAAAGAAGGAAAAGATACAGAATGAAAGGAAATAAGGTGTATTGTTTTAAAGGGCAGCATACTCTTACACTTAGGGGAGTAACCTCTTGCTAACACAATTCCTACAGCTTTTTATGTTCCAACAAATGTCGTACTATAAATCTCTCTTCTGTAACATTAGCATACCAGGAGATGTAGTGAGGAGAGAATACAAAAAGAGAGGGAAGAAAAGAGATTTGTTGAACGAATATCACTATCCCTACTTTGCCATGTAGAGATAAAAAGGTTAATGAAGACAGATAACACACCCAAAGCCACAGGTCATATTGTACATAAATTGCGCATCAGTGGCACTCCTCAGACTCTTGTTTCTATTTTGCTGCTTCAGAAATGTAAAATTTTCCTTGTCACAGGAGTGTGCCTTCTCTGTGGAGCACATTAAGTGATATCTGGACTCTGAAGTCAAAGATCATGGTTCTAAAATTTGGATCCTGGCATCTCTCACTGCTCTACGGCTCTTGCTGGCTTGTCGGGCTGTTTATCCCAGTCTCTCTGAACATTATTAAATTTATTGGCTTGAATCTTGTCCCAATGTCTCAAACTTCTCGCCACGGATAAAGCTTTTTATCTTAAAGCAAATCCTTCATTTTCTTTGTCTGCTCAGAGTTTCAAGGCCTGGATATCATCGCGTCTTGGGGTAACATCTTCCAGATTTGTTTTAAGCTGATTACATGTTGCTGAACAATCAGATTTTCTGTCCCGAGCAGCACAAAACCAAGTGATGACAGCGCTGGCTCCTGGCCATCCGTGAAGTGATGATGCAGTGAAGCTCTGATAGGCACAATTTGATTCTGGGTGTTCTCAAATGGCTGCGTCCTCCAGAAGAGTGGAAGGGGAAGGAATCTGTCCACGTTGTGTGACACACAGTGATGCGCAACCCTGGCCTGTCATAGTTGCTCGTGTTGACTCCTCTCTCCTGCACTTGTCTACTGCCTAGCACTCTTTCCGTACAGCTCCTTACCTTTTATCCAGGTTTATACTTCTTTCTAATGAAGCAGACTAAGTATTTCAAATACACCACTCTAAGAAATGGAGTGCCAGCAAAGGGCCCATTCTGCTCAGAATTGTAGAGAGAACTTAGTTTATCTATTTAGGAAATCTCAAACATAAACACAAAATGTGGAGAATCTTGGGTTAGGATTCCATTTTCCTCTCTTTCTTATTCTTTCTCTCTTTCCCTCTGTTTACCTTTCCTTATCTTCTCAGTTGCTGTTGCCAATGACATGGACCCCCTCTTCCTTATGCATGATAGTGATTCCTATAGTATGATTTTATTTTTTAACTTAGGATGTTATCTACATAAGCATAACTGTGTGCCTAGAATAAACCATTAGCTTTGTTTTGCTTCACTGAATCTCAGTGCCACATATAACATTCTGAGGGAGTTGCAAAATCTTTGACCACTACTGAACAAAGCACTGGAAACTTAGAGAGAACACAGTACACAAGAACATGATTTTAAAAAATGCTTTGCTCTTCTCAATGCTTATTAAAAGTAGCGTTTTACACTACGAAAGAGCAAACACAAGCAAATACAAGTCAAAGCCCCTGAAAATTTCAACAAATTTAGGGAAAGCTAGCAGGAGGAATGCTAACTTATTATATTGAATGTGACATACAAAGTGTCAGGCAATCAGTTCTATGGGAAATCAGTTCTGCACAATGTTAGAAAGTAAGATGGGACCACTGTGGCTTGAAAGAGGGGATTAATTTGTCTTAAAAATTTGGAATGTAAACTTGTTTATGAGGAGAAAGTAGGGACAAGATATTCCAGTAGAAAAAGGGCTTTTGAGTTTATACCAGATTCAAGGGTAGGGAGAGGGAAGTAGTCATTGTGGGCAAACTGAGAAATCAAGTTTGGCTGATGAAATCATGTAGGTGTGATGAAGACAACTGCACCTACCAACTATCAGGAAGTCAGAAAACATTTCTGAGACACATGAGCAGGCTGATGTCCCATGGCCTTCCATAAGTATTCAATTTATTTTTTCTGGTTGATTAAGGTTGATTTTATAATGAAGATCAGAAGGTGGTAGAATCTTAACTCAGGTTAACAATTCAGACTAAACCTTAATCCTTATCAGTTATCCATAGCAAATATGTTATACTCACGGAGGCAACTGACTGAGTTCAGGTAAATTGAGAGTAAAGGCATCTGATTTGTTCCAAAGGATCCCAAGGTGCGTATCACTCGGAACACCTGCTGTCAGTGGACCATGTGAAAGTCAAGCGTTCTAGAAATGCCATTATTTTTGGTTTTTTGATTGAGTGTAACTTTGCTCTGATCACCAGATTCATAGAAAGCACCCTGCATTTCATCGTCCTGTAAATTAGATTTTCACCAGGTTATAAAGTGTCCAGGATAGTAACTACTACCTTAAGGTTGTAATAACCCTGGCAGTTAGCAGAGTACTAACCACATTTTCAGTTCTCACTATATATATATGTATATATAGTGACTGAATTCATTTACCAGAATACTTGATGTGGATCTTTAATTCAGTTATTATTATGATTATGATTTTATTAGTAGTAGTATTTTCTTTTTTTTGGTAGTGGAAATCAAACTCATCACCTCAGCTTTGCCAGGCAAGTGCTTATGCTGCTGAGCTACATCCCCGGCCTGGTTCCTTAATTCAAATTTTCATTAAAACAAACAAAAAAGAACTGAGTCGAATATGTCTAATGATTACAGCAGGACTAACCCACATGTAAATTACAGTTGGATGATTAACGTTTGTGTCACCAATTCCCTTTTAGGTGTGACTAAAATAATGGTGTCTAGATTGGGCCTATTTGAATTTTCCTAATACTTAGTGTGTTTTTGAAGAATTGCTGATTCTGTTGCTTGTTCAGGAAATGTTCACCCCACCCACCCACAACATTCTCAGATTTTCCAAGGATTTGTAATTGCACAAAGATTATTTTTACAGCCATCCTGAAATTTCAGGGCATTTTGTTCTCTCCAACACTCAATGACATGATTTTTATTAATCCCTTATTGCCCTGGAAATGACAGCTTTGATTCTCCAGAACTCCATCCTCCACCTGGAAATAGAGTGATTATCATCTCATCTCATCTTTGTTTTTGTTACAGTACTGGGAAGTGCTAGTAATATTTTGATTCTTTTTGTGATAAAACAAATACTGATAAGAATTTAAAGATATGTAACATACTTTAGCAATCATGTAAATGTGATATAAAAAGCTTGCAAATGAAAACAATAAGGGTAAAACAAAACAAAAATCTGCAGAATTACTTTTAAATTTTAAATATCTCTTTTTCTAAAAATTATACACTTTGAGTTGAAGAAATAAAAGAAATAAATATGAGTAAGAAAATAAAAATATAGCCCAAAACCACTACCTAGAAGTGGCCATTGTTCAATAAAAAGGATCATTGTTTTAGAGAAACATAGGAATGAAAAGATGAATTTGAAAAAGTAATAGTTGTTTTTTAAAAAGGAGTATATTGAAAACACATTTAAATTTCTCAAATAAAACACATGCCCTTTAATAATTGATAAATTCTAGATATATTTTAAGCCACTCATGAACATACTAGTTACAAAAATATCTCAAGGCAGGAAAAAGATAATTACAAAAGCTGAGAAAAAAAGCAAAGTCAACATTTTTAAATACACTGCTAAAGGAAGCAAAAGTGAAGATACATTCTTTGCATCTATTTCTAGTTTTTATTGTTGAATGATAACATATGCTGTCAAGATTCACAATTTCATAATACAATTCCTATAGCCATTTAGAATTAGTTTTACATTTAAATGTATAAATTCTTACATCTGCATCTTTTATCATGGTCTCTCTGTTTATAGGCTATTTACTTATAGTTGTCTCTTGGTTGGCTTGAACCAGTCATTTTCACTGTTTAAAAACTGGTTTTTTTGTGTGATATATTTAAACAGCATTGGGACTACATTTAATGTTCTTAGATCTTTTACACAGTATTTCACTATTTTTGACACTGAATTAATGAGAAAGCAAATTCCATGGGGGAAATATTTTATATATTTTACTTTGACCTAAAACAAAGTCTTGCTCAAAGGGCATGCCCTCAAATAAAGCTCAAGGCTAACCTCCCTAATGAACATAGATGCAAAATCCTCAGCAAAACACTGGAAAAGAGGAGCCAAAAAATCATTACAAGTATCATACATCATGACCAAGTTGGTTTCATCAAGGAGGCAAGGATGGTTTAACATATAAATCAATGTAATAATAACATAAAAGAAGATCAAAAATCATGACACAGAAAAAGCTTTAGGCAAAATCCAATGTCCATTCATGACAAAAACACTAATGAAAATATGTACTGAAGAACCTTATCCCATCCTAATATAAACCAAGTATGACAAACTCACTGCCAATGTCATACTCAGTGAAAACAAAATGAAAACATTTTCTCTAAAATCAGGAATAGGAAGGGTGAATACTCTCACCTCCTCTGTTACACATAACACTTGAAAATTTAACTAGACCAATCAGGCATGGAAAAGAAATAAAAGGGTTACAAATACAGCAAAGTAGCAAGATACAAAATCAATAGCATGCTTGTACACCAGCAATAAACCCACTGAGAAAATATCAAGAAAGCAATCTATTTTTGGCAGCTTCAAATAAAGTAAACATCTATGAATTAACCTAACAAGGAAGTGAAAAACTTCCAAGATAAAAAACTATAGTACTCTGAATGAAAAGAAATCCCTGAAGAATACATTAGAGAATGGAAAGACATCTCCTGTTCCTGGTTTGGCAGAACCAGTATTGTACAATGGCCACATCACTAGAAATGATCTATAGGTTTAATGCAAATCCAATTAAGATAGGTGACAAGAACCAAAGAGAAGGCATCAAAATTTTGGACTTCAGATTATACCACAAAGCTACAGTGAAAAAAACAGCATGGTATTGGAAAAAAAATCAGATATGTTGATCAGTGTATAAGAATTGAGGACATAGAAACAACCACAGCCACCTTAAGTCACCTAATTTTTAACAAAGAGCACAAAAATAAATATTAGCAGAAAGATACCCTCTGTTATAGTCGATATCTAGATGCCCTGTAAGAGCTTCACACCCACATATGTGAGACTTCTGGAAGGGTGGTTGAATCTCGGAGGTGCTACAGATGACTGTGATCTGGTTGGAAGAATCGTGCTTCCAAAGGTGTGACCTGGTAGAGTGTTTCTCACTCTAGTTCTTCTGTCCTCCCTCTGCGTCCTGGCTACCATCAAATGAGCAACTTTCTCTGCTCAATTTCTTCCATGATGCTGCCAACCATGCAGGGACTGAAACTTCGGAAACGATCTCTTTGCATAGTGATTCCCTATGATGCATGTATTTATTACAGATAACAAATATACATAAAGTTAAGAAGGGACAAGATAAATCTCTCTGATGGGATTTTTTAAAAAACATTTGTATAATTATTAAATGGAATAATGTTATAAACAACCCCAATATTAGCGTGGCTTTACTTCTGGTTAAGGTGTCTGAAACATTCTTTAATAACTCATAGATTTCAATAGCTTAATGAGGATATATACTTACATTAATTTTTCTTGTACGGTTAATATTGCAACATATATGGGTTGTTCTCTATGTACATTTCTTCTTTCCAGAGGGGGCCTCCTTGTAGCACCATAAAATGTCAGAAGGCATCACATAAAAGAAGTGAAAAAGAAATAAACAAAAGCTGTAAGAGGGAGAGTGAACGCACTCCCACGACAGGACACTAATCTTTTCACGAAGAGCTTGCATCCATGATCACACATCCCGCGGGGTCCCGCCTCTCCGTACTTCGATGCACAATAGCACTAACATTTCAACATGAGTTTTGGAGGTGACATTTGAACTACAGCAGTTGCTGTGAGGAATATAGTTATTGCACACACTTAAAAATGTTCCCAACATTCATTCATAGTAAGATTCTCTTAGCAAGACAGTCTCCATTTTCAACCAAATCCTTTGTATTTTTTAAGTCACTCATCTTTCTCCAGACTTAATTGCAATTTATATTTTTGCATACTATAAATCACTCATAGGAAATATTTGATTCTTTGAGTCACATTTTCTTTTAGGCTGTGCCCTTCAATTGCCTTTTGCATGCTCTATTTATGTTTTTTCATTTTCTGTAATGTAGGTTTACATACTTTTCTTGGTATTTTATTTTCACCGATTTAGCTGAACATGGGTTATTCATTTAAACTCCCATATTGCTCTAATGCAATCTGGAGTTTGTCTTACTTAAATATGGGTAGTCTTCACCTCACAACTACATAGTGTGTTATGATCCACTTTTCCTATTATTTGAGAATACATTTTAGCAGTTGTTTCTTCACCAGCGTCATAGAGGATAGAAGGGCAGAGGGGAGAGCTCTACCAAGGAAAAGGCTGTCGCTGGTGGGAGCTGGGGATTGTTCTCTCTGTGCTGACTTTTTTCGCATACTAATATGTGGGAGCATGAGAACTCTGACCTAGGACTTTGAGTCAAACAATTCCTCCCGCCCCTCCATAAACCTAAATCTTAGCTTTCTGCTATAGAATCAGCTAATTTAATTTCTTCTATTTCGTTGCTCCTTGCAGTGCTTTGTGATCCAATGTCACAAGCACCTGCAAACTCTTAGAAGCATATACTCTCAGAGTACCCCAGAAGTTCTGTCATCAGGACGGACAATAACACGGGGAACATATTCAGGGGACTATGGTCCCAGTGTTGATACCTCACATGTCGCATTGGGATTTTTATATATTCTTCATTTTTTCGACTTCTAACAATATTTGTAATTTCTCCTCATAGTCAATTCTAATAAATTCGACTTAGCTTATTTTGATTTTGGTTTGACCATCTCCTTGATTTAATAGCCTCTCCCTAAAGTAAGAGTGTACTTAGTAAGGCAGCCCTGGTGGTTGAACCTTGTCAATGAGACTTTCATGTAGTGGCAGGAACTTCTCCCAGGAGCTTTTGTGATTTCTTTTCTTAATCCTGTGTGCTTCTGTTTCACTTGGTTAGTTTTCCTTAAATTCTGTTCATTTTTCTTACCTTTCCAGCACTACAACAACGTAGTAAAAGGGGAGTCATAGCAGCCCAACAAAAATGCAACCAGCACCAGAATTGCCTTTCTCTGTGCTTCTCTGCCTTGTGCTGCTTCCTACCCTTTGGTTGCTGTGGAGGTCATAATCGTGGTCATGGTTTGTAATTTTCTTTTCCTTGCATGGGGAGGAGGTATTGTGGGGAAGAAATATGGCGTTTCAGTTATAAGTTGATATCTTTTCCCTTAAAGGTTAAAGATAAACTTATTTTGAATTTATTTTAGAATTAATGGGATTTTTATGAAAGCACTGTACTAAAATAAAAGCAACAAAAAGGCAAATTCTGAATGTTAAATCTAAGTGCTTTATCTCACAGTCCTTCAGCATTCGGATAATACTGGTATTTTTAAGACCCGTCTATTATGGTTATAATCAGAATGGTACTTTTTTCTATCTTGTTATTGTACTCCTTTGGGATGATTACTTAAAAATACCATTGACTGGCCTTTGCAGAGTCTGTTGTATTCACAGTCTGGTAAACTGTGAGGAGTGTGAGCTTTCATACATTTCTTTCAACCCTGACCAGAAAGGGCCAGACTCCCAGAGTGAGAGATAATTCTGTTTTTATGATCACTCCTGCTGAACTGTGCTGCATTATGTTTGATCTGAAGGGAATGGTGCAAGTCAGTAATGCACCACTATACCTCAAAGGCAAAGTAACAGAACACCCTAGGACAGACAAAAATGTGGTGTTGTTAATAGAAAAATAAAAGACCCAGGGGGAAGCTTCTGTGGACCTAGCATGTATGCAGAATTGCAGTAATTCAGGATATATCATGGTGTGTTTCACGTTCTTAGATAACCTGTTAGGAATCTTGGGCATTGCTAAATATTGAAAAAGTAATGGTAGGAGAGAGAAGGAATGAAAGGAAGTCAGTGATATAAAGCATCTCTGCTCCAAAGCTGATTTGATTAAAATGACCACAGTCTATTTGAGATTAGTATTAAACTTATGTAAAATTTACATTATAGAATCATAATATTATCTCTTTGGATTAGTTCAATCCATCAAACATTATTATTATAGTTATTATTTTATTATTATAATCACTGTGATTATTATTTTCAGAATTGGGGGTTGAGGCAAGAGCTTTCTCTAAAGCACGATCTCCCCAGCTCTTACCCTGGCCACTTTTGGGAGTGTTACATAGTCTTACTTTTTACTTCGAGTTTCCCTAAGACCCTACATTGCCCAGGCTGCCCTTGAACTTGCAAAGCCGGTGCCTTGACCTCCCAGATTGTTCGAACTATAGCTGCATGCCATCAAAGCTCAAGCACTGTAGTTTTAACTTAGTTCTATCAGGACCATTGTGGTAGAGTGATTCCCTTTCCAAAAAATGTATTAAAGTTATTTCTCTATTTTGTTGGGATGCATTAATAATTTGATTTTCTTTTCATGCAGTAAAATGTTTTGGTTCTCTTTGATATAGTAATCTTCTTAATAAAATTATATGTCTCAAGTAGAAGAATCATGAATTTTTTAAGTATCTAATAAGTCAGGTAAAGGATGAGAGTAAACAGAAGAAATTTTTAGTAGATTATATGTGAATTCATAACCTATTTAGGAATAACTGATTTTTTTCTCTATGTGCTTATTTTCTAATTTCTGCTTTTCCCTAAACCCAAGAGCAGCTATTTACAAACAATCTACTCAATTAGCCAAACTATTTCCATTATGTAGATAAGTTGCTAAAGCAAAATTGACACATGTGAGTTGATATTAAGTTTACCAACTAAACTTCCCAGTTATTTATATAGAGTAAAGTGTATAGAAAGAACTCTTCTTGCAGCTGGGCATGGTGGCACATGCCTGTAATCACAGCAATTGGAGGCTGAGACAGGAGGATTGTTGTGAGCTCAAGGCCAGCCTGAACTGCATAGTGAGACCCTGTTTCAAAAAGACTAAAAAAAAAAAAAAAAAAAAAAAAAAAAAAAAAATCTCTACTTGCTTAGATATGTATCAGAGCTGAAGAGACAGACTTTTCCTCATCTCATAGCAAAAGTACATGCATCATTTAGAAAAAGATCACAGAAAGTAGTTCTCCAAAGACATTTGGAATGTTTCATTCTTTCATATTATAAATATTTACTAAACATCTTTCAGCTGCTAGGCACCATCTCAACAACCAAGAAGGTCATCCTTGCATCATCATAAATCAAAATATTGAGATGGCAGGTAAGAACTACAACAGCTTCCATATCATCAAACGTATTTGGTTGGAAAATGTACTGGGTTAAAAGCTCACACTAAAATATCTCATCAGTTAGTTGATGTGTTCCTCAGATCATTAATGTATATTATGTATCTGTTTTTCTGTTTGTTTTACATTGTTTTCCTATGTCCCTTGGGGATTCCTGTTTACAGATTGATAAACACATGCATCTTGCAAAGTAAGATTGGAAAGAATGCCAGTATAGCCATTTTCCATAAGGAGAAAAATGATATTGAGAGTGGTTAAGAGATGACACCACGTAGGAGGACAGGAGTGACCCAGGCTGCACTGAGTCCTGGAGAACTCCAAGAATAGGTCCGTCAGAGGGGCAAGTGCCAGAAAATAGAGAAGACAAGTAGCCAGTGGAGAAAGCAAATAGTCTGTGGATCACCTAGGTTTTAGTTTTTAAATCTGCAAAATCTAAATGGTGTCCTATCTCAGCCTGGGTGACTCTACCACACTTATCTAACTAAAGCCACTGATTTGGGGGTAACTGGTCTGTGCGGCTGTGCAGTACAGGGCATCACGAGATACTTAACAGCGCCCTTTGCCTCTACTCACCAGATGCCAGCAGCCACCCCCTGCTGACATTTTTCATGACAACAAGAATGATTCGAGATATTACCCAGCCCCTTTTGGGAAAAAAGGAAAGATCTCTGTTTGAAATCCACCACTCTAAACAAATTTAAATAATCTGTAGATATATCAGTTCCTGTGAGGTAAAGGAATACAAAGAAATAAAAATAGGTGTCCAGGCACATAACAAAACTTACTGAATTATCTGGCTATTTCATAGTTTAGTATTGCTGTTTGTATCAATTAATGTGATACATATTTCTCTACACACTAGACATCTACACTAGAGGACAATTCTATAACCTCATACAGGGCTTTTGGAACATAAGCAAAAATAAAACTTAATTTTTGACTGCCATTATCCTTTCACAGTTTGTTTATTTATTTAGTCAGAGAAAGCCTTTCCTAGTTTAGCAGGTGAATCTCTATCAGGCTCATTTCCCTTATGGGAATTCATTGTTAATAAAACTCCTCTGGTTGTTTTAACTTACAAACCCAGTCTCAATGTAGACAATGGAACATTCATTCTTCGGAACAATGCTGATTCCTAAAGAGATCTAGCACTAAATCTTCCATAACTTCAGGCCAGGGCCTACTTAGGGGAGGGGAAACGGAGCAGTAAGGATTCCTTTTCTGTCTCCTCTTTGCAGTCCATGTTCCCTTCTCTTCCAGCTCGCGGTCATTTCTGACTTGCTAAAGGTTAAGTTCAGGGGCAAGGGATTATGGGAAGAAGATATAGCCTCCTGTGGCAAATACCAGTTGTCTACTGAGGGCTGCTTAAGATCCTCTAGCTGGCAGATCCTTAATGCTGAGTTTCATTTCATAGGTAACTTCATGATGGCTTCCTGCCCAGGAGGATGTTTCTGACAAAATTCTGTGGCCCGGATGCTGCATTTTTAGCGCCCTGGCTCTTGCTGCTCCTCCCTGGTCCCTGTTTTTCAGTGGTCTGCTCCTCGAAGTCTTTCTCTAGAGGGGTTCACTGCTGCAACCTTCTTCAGCAGCAATCCAGCAGGCTGCTTTTGGGCGCTGTTCTTGGTGAGACCCACATCTGGAGTGTGGGACTAAGTACATCCTCCGCCCCATCAGCTTTAGGAGTCGGGACGGCTCTGTCCTGGTGGTGAGTGGAGCCGCTAAGAAGACATTTCTCTCTCGAGGGTACAGGACTCTGGTTTCATCAGCAAACATTATAGTTCTCCCGAAGGACATTTCCTCCTTCGAATAAAATGGCATGACCAGCACAACTTCCTGGACACACATAACAGGAGTTCAGGAGCTCTTTTTCAAAAATTATCAGGAAATAAAGGAACCAGGATAGAGGAAAGAGGAAAGAGAGGAAAGAAAAGAAAAAAATGCCACTGTTCTATATGAATAATTATTGAGACAGATGTATGGTAAACATATTCCTTAGTATAGTGATTGTGAAATAAGTAAACTAAGGCCACATCCTGCACAGACTCTCATTCGGTACTGATTCGATGCTTATAGCAGAGATAGTCACTCTCTGTCTCAGGAGCAATGGTGACAGAACGCTTAAGTGTACACTGTTAGACAAATAGACGAAGCGTAAGAGAAATAATTTAAAGAATGTGCTTGCAATTCACCTTGTCAACAAGTTGAAATCAATTTGGTACAATATAAATTGAATACAGAATTGTCCCTTGCCTACATTATTGAGCATTAAATGGCTATTTCAAATTAGTAAAGTAAGAGTTCCTACAGTTGCCAATGATAGGATTAATGGCCACTGAAAAGGAAAAAAATTGGCAACATAAGCACTGTGTTCGGATCCTGTTTAGCTATGCCAAGCTTGGTAACTCAAATTCCAATTTTAGAATATATGAATTAGAAACAATAACAGCATGTAGGAAAATAATGGAAACCTCGTAATATTTGCTAATTTACCATATGAAATATGATATGTAATTTTGCAAGATTAGGTTAAAAAGAAGTAAATGAAGATCAACTAAAGGAAAAATAAACTTTCTTTGGTTTTCACTTAAATTTAAATATATTTCAATATTTATTTAAATTATACTTTAAATTTAATGATCTTTTAAATTAGTATGACACAAAATTTTGCATATACTACTTACTTGACTATGTCATATAGGAATGTTTACCTAAAATGTGAGTAAATATTCTAATTTGGGGAGTAAGTAAGTCATATGCCAGGAATTAACTTTTTATAATGAACACTATGGTAAAGTTTCTAAAAATAATAAAGTGTCCTATTGCTTAATCTTCTATACATATTTACTTATTTTTATGAATCAACTTCTCTCATTACAGAGCTAATATTGCAAGACCTATAAACAGCTTTTGCTACATTAAAAAGTGACTACCAATTTGCCTTAGTGTAGTCTCTGCTTGTAAAGGAAATGGGCTAAGCAATTTGAAAAACATAAAAATAGAGCCATGTATCATAATTCTTTCTTCAGTCTCTAGCCCTTGAAGATAATGAATAAAACTGGCGTGCCACCTGAAGAAATCAGTCCAGTTGCAATCATAGCCAAACATTAAGAAAGGACCGTAGGTGCTAATGTTCACATAATCAGGTTTAAATGCAACTAAAATGATCACACACATTTGGGTGAAGGTGATTCCTAATAGAGTTGGAGCAATGACAGTATTAATGGGGCAAATAACTTGACTAGTTTCTTAAGCATCTCACCTTCAAATAGTCCCATATGTCACAAGCACAAAGCACACGCTCAGTGTCTTTCTTGATACCAGGCTTGTAGAACTAGAGAGACTTTCTTATAAAGTAAAAATATTTTTAAAGACAAATCAGATAAAGTTGTGGCTAAAAGGAAATTAGGTGTACCAAGCCCTTCATAATCATAGATACTAAATGGGTATCCTGAATTGTCTTGAAACTATTTTGTAGTTTTAAAATTTATTTTTCTTAGAGATCTGATTCTAGAACTGTAGAAAGGCCTGTAATGCCAGGTTATGTAAATGCTATTTGTAAGTGATACTCATGTTCATAACAACATATGTAACTTAAGATGTTTTCAGGTGCTGGATGTGTCACTGGCTGAAGAGTGCAATATTTAGTGTACAGATTTTAGGGGAAAGTGGTGGCAAAAATCTTTATGGTTTAAGAAAATAAACAGTAATAGGGAAAAGGCAGCCTGCTCAGAGCCTTTCAACGCTAACCCTAAAGAGGGGATTATATTTTCCATGGTATTAGTGTTATTACATTAACAATGTGTGCTATCCAAGACTAAATGCTGTCTGTTAATGCTTCTTATCCTTCCAGGGGGTTGTCTGTGTAGGATAAAGTCATCGTACAATACATTCTGAAACAATCGCAATACGCAATGAACAGGGAACATTTTAATCTGGGATGTTGAACTTTTATTTCTGGTGGAACCCCTGAGCATTCCTCCAGAATCAACGTTCTGGCCCTTTAAATGGGTTCCTAGGAAATCCTACAACAAAGATGGACTTTCAATAACACTTCAATCTACTTACTGTTAAAAGTTACCAGAACTGGGTCACTCGCTACTCATGTTTGAGGACCTCTGCGTTTTGTACTTTCCCTGTGATTCATTTTAAAGTTTCAGACACTATGCACACCAATGAAAGGCCCGAACTACGCGTTAAAACATGGCAGCTGTGCATGGGGCTGGGCTCTTGATGCAAGGGTTATTCCTGTGAACTGCCAGAATTGACTATGCTACTTTTGTTTAAGTCATTCTTTCCCAGAATTCTCCTTGCGGATTACTTTGTGGTTCTTATTACCTTTAACTTTCCATAGCCATTATACTTACACATTTTTATCCTGTCATAACATTTTCCATCAGAATCATATTGATTTCTTTTTGTGAAAAATATAATAATCCTCATAGTGACTGAACTTTTCTATTTCTGTCAGAAAGAAAACTATTAAAATGCTTGCACATCTCCTTCAAACTGATACAATGCGTTCAAAATACTTTCATAATAACAAATACCACACAGACATATGTATCCAGTAAAGGGTTTCCATTTTTATGACACTTGCTTCTAAAGAACAGACATATTCTTTAAAAGAAAAAAAAAGTTGCCAGCTTTGCATTGATTGACATTTGTTTACTTAACTCTCTCCTTTTGAAAGCCTGCACACCTATTTCAACCTTGAACAGTTTCCAACTGTGGTATACTGGAACATTTTTTCATTTATTAAGTTCAGTGTTGCCAACCCAAACAAAGTATAATCAGCGATGATCCGAGCAGACCAAGCTGTCTAGCACCGTACAATGTATCTGCATACTAATTTCCAAATTCCCTCACATTTCCAGAGAACTAATGGGATCATTTTCATTCTGTTACAGGAACTCAACAGTTACTGAATCACCATCTGTGTTTTCGTTAACCTGAATCAGATATGAATTCTGTTATTGCAAGGTAGAGCAGCTTGTTTAATGATTCTTAATCTTTTCTTTAATTAAATCATGCAGCCAACCTGAAAAATCTATCTTAATGCAAATTAGGAGCTTTTTTGGCATTCGCTTACAGTAATGCACTAATAAGGTTAATTTATGAAGGTTCTCTTCCAGTCTGTACAGATGATATTTGTTCACTGCATATTTTTAGCATATTGTCCCTTTTTGTAATATTTTAAGTAATAAAAACATAGTTATTTTTCACTTACACAAACGGGAGATACTGTAAGCAGTGCTCTCTGTTAAACAAAACTAAGTATGAAAAATATAAAGAATTCTAGGTAAGAGGAGGATTCCTTTTACTGAATTTCAAGTGCCGGTTCTCTGGAAATAGCTGTCTCTAACCATTTTTAGGTTCTTAGGTATGAGTGGAGAGCAAGCTGAATACGGTAATTAGATGAGGCATTTCCCTCAACTCTTTTTATTCTCTTGGACATGAGTCATTTCTATGAAAAGTAAATAAAATGACATGGAATATGTCTATCTGAATTTATTGGTTATATAAGTATTGTAAGTTGAATTTTAATAATCCCAAAACACATTATTTTCTTAATAATTGCATTTTCAAGTAGGTATTGTGATTAATACTTCTTATATGTTAAATTCAGTATAAATAGAATAACCATGATAGAATAGATGAAAAGAATCAGTAAAGGTTAAAAGAAATTACACATTGTAAGAACAGTGGGATTAAAATTTAATGAATGGAAGAATAAATCTAACCTCATAACTTTAATATTTACCATAGATTTTTCTTCATGACCTGGACTCTGATCATATTATGTTATAAAACTTGTCATTTCACAATTAAAACACATAATTAGCTACTGTGCTGTTTATTTCAAATCTAGAGTCAATGTTTAATTGAATCACAGAAGATGGTTAGAGAAGAATAAAAGTCATTGGCACAGGTGTGTATGGTAAGCTTAAGAATTTATTGAGGGCCACACAGGCTAAGCATGTTATGTATGCAAATATATACATCAAGATGCAAATTTGAGCAATTATGACATTTCCTTTTAAAAACTTGCGAATTTATTGTAAAGTTCATGAGCTTTGGACCCACAATATTTTCTAATATGATATCAAATGAGTTATAAGTATTTCCTTAAGTATCAGTGTTGGCCATGTGGGGTTGGCCAGTTTGCAGGATTTGTCTGTAGGCAGATGGTCATCCAGTAAAGGATGAAGTTTTTAATAACCTGTCTTTCACACTCCACTTTGAAATGCCCTATGGTGGGAAACTTTTAACTCATGAAGTAAAAAACTGAAGAATATATTTTTGTATGGAATTCATCTTCTACTCCCATGACACTTAGATTCAACTCTACATGATTATCTGATTATGTCCATAGTACAATTATAATCCACTTTTTCGGAACATAACAGAGTCTTTGTTATTTTCAAACATGATTTATTTATTAATTACATGAAAAAATGATTAAGTAGGTAGTAGATTTTATTATAGAATTCATCCCCCAAAGCTCACGGAAACATTGTAAAAGATGAGTGTGGTGGCCTTTAAAAAGTAATAAATTGTGTAGCACATTACATTTCTGATGATTGGGCCCTCTAACTTTCCTCTTTTTTGCATAGGATAAATATGTGCAAATCTTGACAAGTGGTTTTAAATCTCCCAGACTTTGAAAGGATAAAAACAAGCTGACAAGTGAAGTAACAAATGTACTATTGCCTTTAACTCCCAAACTCCGGTATGGCTATTGACTCTATTTATTATACCTTCAGGTAAAACTCAGTCCAGGGGGAAGTGAGACTAACGGAGAGCATCAGTCATTTGGAGAATAATTACACAGCTTAACTATAATTAGAATCAAAGCAAGATATTTGTGTTCAATTGCAAACAGAAAGTCCGATAAAGTATTTCAAATACTTTAGGTCAGAGAGTAAGAGATCTATAAGGCATTAGAGATGTTCTTTGGCCTGAGTAGGATCTTTGTATTTGGAACCAAGTGATAAAGAAATAGTTTCCACCAGCAAATTGTTAAATTACATTGCGTTTTCATTTCTTTGGGACAGAAACTATAAAATACTGAATTATTACCTTTAGCAAGACTGCTATTTTAAGAATTTTAAACTAATATTGACTGCTGTCAGATCAGTTTCTAGATTTATTGACTTAAGAAGTAGATATAAACTGAGGTGAAGGCAAGGTCAGGTCAATATTTATCTTGCAAATCAATAGATTTTGATACAAACAAAAAGTAAAGCTCAATATATTTGCATGCTTGATAAAAAGGGAAACATCCGATCAAAAGCATGCAGTTTTGAAATTATCTTAGCAATTTTAATTTGTCAGTTGTGACTATTATCAGATATTATTTCCCCTAAGAGTATAAATGAGAAATACTTCTAAATAGAACTACTGAGAACTTAGACCACATAATATGTATATAGTGTTTCTGTTGTTATAAAATAAAGGATATTTGAAAATTTCATGATTGGTTATTAAAATTCTTTCCCATTTTAGCTTTTATTTATCTGCTGCAGAAGAAGAAAAATGAAAAGATATTTGATGCTGAATTGGAATTTTGCTTGATTTTTAACCAAATGACACTTAAAATACTGTCACCAAAGAGTGAGCTATATTTTGCTCAGATTACTTGTATTTTATTCTTCTTTAGAGCTCATGTGTGTACCAATGTACCCCATATACTACAGACACACATATATTTAATTAATGAACAAATGTTTCTGTAATTTCTGGATTTAGATTTCTTAGATTTTTTGGTCCCTCATATCATATTAATTCCAGAAAATAGAAAGTTGGTTAACATTTCTTCTCTAAAAGTAGAGACTAACATAACAAAAGCAAATGATGTCTGTCATCCAATTTCTTGCCTCACCTACTGTGAGCTAAAAGAGAATACCAAATACTACAGAGAATTTCAGAAAGCATGGTACAGTAAAACAAAAATTGGCATGAAAATGTGTGTAATAAGTACAGGAATATGAAGTGTGGTCATAACAGAGGGCAAGTTGTTGGGGTCCAACATAAGATGTATTACTGAATGAGGAATACACCTGTATTAGAGCTTGGTCAATGCAATAAACAAAATCTAAGAGGACAAGATAAGAAATGATAATATTACTCTCATGAGAATATTTCTAAAAATAGTACGCTGGTTACAAAGTCATCGCAGAAAAATATATACTGAGAAATTCATAAAGTTTTGTTCAGGAAGGTGAAGAAAAAACTATGACCTGTAGTAGGATTCGCAAAAGGCAACTCATCTTTGCCTGAAATCTTACATCAAATTATCTTCACCATTCTTTATACTCATAATACTTTCTATCACTTATATTATATATCATGTCACTATACTTTTTGAAGGCAGCAAGCATGACTGCCTTGATCTTCCAGTTACCTTCAATTACAAGCAAAGTGATTTTCATATAGCAGATTCATAAAACAATGTTGAGTGTTGACTCAAATCTCTGTGAAATTTCATTTAAAGACTCAGGCATGCTGGCACATGCCCATAATCCCAGCACTCAAGAGACATGATAACTTGTCTCAAAAAATAAAATAAAACAAAATGTTTGTCTCTATTAAATATCACTTTACTACTACATTGCTTAGAGTGAAAAATAAAGGAGTTCCCTCTTAGTGTGGGCCATCTTATATATTTCCACAGGATACTGAAAGTGACTCCATTACAAGGTATATCATCACCTAAATACATGTTTCATCATTCTACTTCTTATAGTACAATATGGCCTCAAAGAAATAGGCTGTGTTTTCTTTGCTTTGCTTTTATAAGACCGAATACATTACTTTCTGTCTTAGTCCGTTTTCTGTTGCTATAACAGGCTACTACATGCTGGGCAGTATATAAACAAAATAATTTCAAATGGTTCCCGTCTCTGTAGGCTGGGACATTCCAATGCATGTCATTGACATTTAGTGAGAAGCTTCCTGCGGCATCCCAACATGGCAAAAGGGCAAGTGATACAGCAAGTCAGAGAGAAGAATTCTGGCCATATCTATTGCTATTGCTTAGATCTAAAATGTCTCCTGAAAGATTAATATAGTTGGAAGTAAGTGGATCATAGGGCGTGGTAGTAATCAGTGAAATTATTCATTGATGAGTTAATTAGCAAAATGTGCTGTTAAGACATGGGGCCTGGGGGGAGATGAGCCCTTGGGAACATGACTTGAAGGGATATTTTTGTCCCCTCTGCCTCCTGCTTTCTGACTCTGCTTCCTGCTTCCATGAGGTGAGCTGCTGTGCTCCACCAGACCCTTCTACCATGCCACTTCTGCCTGTGAGCCAACCAACTTTGTACCGGACCCACTGGAAACTATGACCTCTAAGTTGTGGATGCCAGATATTTTGTCCTACCAAGAGGGAAGTGGTTCAAATACTTCTCCTTTTTTCTGGACTCACTAAAGAAATAGTGTGGCCACTCCCATAATAATGGGATTGACTCAATCAGGGAAGCAAAATTCTCATGGCGAAATCACCTCTTAAAATTCCACTTCTCAATTCTACTACAATTGAAATTAAATTTCAACATGAATTTTGGAGGAAGCATTGAGATCATAACATCTTCCATATACTGGGAATTCAATATTTGATGAAATAAAATTTTCAAATAAAAATATGATAAATTAGTTATTGTAATGAAACATTCTTTTCATTCAGGAGGGAAAACATTTAGAGTAGTTTCTCTTGGTTATGAGTATATCAATTTAATTTGTGAAAAATGGGATGAAAAGATAAAAGTCTGTAAACTTCTTTATTTTTAATATATCTTCTGTTTTGTTACCATTGAAAGATTTATCAGCTCTTCTTAACATGACTGTAAATAAATTCTTATAGGTTCATAGTCTCAGCAAAAAGTTCTATTTTTGATGGGCATCATTACACAGGCCTATAATCCTAGCATGTGTGAGGCTGAGGTGGCAGGTTTGCAACCTGCTGTGCACACCCCAAACCTGTCTCAGAAACCAATCAACAAATAAACAAAAACCCAACACAATCACTTCTCGACTTTAGTGTGAATGCTAGTAAGTTTGAAGTATACTTTTATTTAAATAACCTAAACTCAAACTAGTAGGGCTTGAATATATTAATAAAAAAGAGTGAATGAAGGGCAACTGACACTGGTAACACCAAGGGGATTGAAGGAGAGAAGAAGAAGGAGGAGGAAAAGGAGGAGGAGAAAACAAATGCAAGATTTAGAAATTCTTTGTTAGCTTAAGAACCAGTTGTACTACAAGATATCAGTATGCTTCTTCCAAACACAGGAGCTTTGCTTCACTGAGCAATAATGATCTTGCACTCTTTCAAGTGTGTTTTATGGGTATGGTAAGCATTTTATCATCCAAATTAAACTACTTTCAAGGGCCATCTGCTGATGGACATACATGTTTTTTTCCAAGATCTAGGTATTTTAAAGTGTGCTGGTGTAAACATACATGGCTATGTATGTACGCCTGTAACAGGATGATTTTAACTTTCTTGAGAAGACATCTAGGAGGGAGTTACCTGGTCAAATGGAATTTCTACCTGTAGTTTTTTGAGGAAACTCCACACTGATTTCCCTAATGGTTGTATTACTTTACATTCCCACCAACAATGATGCCCACCCTACATCCCCAGCATTTATTATTATTAGATATTTTGATGATAGTCATTCTTCCTGGTGTAAAATGGTATCTCAGTGTAGTTTTAATTTGCATTTCTCTAATGACTGGCAGTGTTTATACTCAATGGACAACCACACTTACATGAGGAAAAATAAACCTGTGCATACCTAAGGAAATGGGACAAATTGGGGAACATAATGGTAGGTAAAATAAGTCAGACACACAAGCTCCAATATCACATGGTTTCTTTTATGAGAAACTCTATATATACTATACATGGATATATATATATATAATATATTACAAATAAAGAACAAAATAGAAGTGAGATGGGAGATAGGAAAAAGTCCTAATACTTCCCCAAATTATTTATTCTGTTGTTTTCCCAAAATTATTTATTCTGTTGTTTTAAATGTATTTCAATATAGGCTGGGGATATAGCTCAGTGACACAAGTGCCTGCCTGGCAAGCACAAGTTCCTGAGTTGAATCCCCAGTACTGCAAAAAAATAAAAAATAAAAAAGTATTTCAATATGTATAATAATTTATTTCATTTATATCGATATTTCATCTTGGTTGAAAAGAAAGTTTCTGGTGTTATCTGTTTGTTTCTTTTTTGTAAGAATCTTTTTAATTTATGTCTTGTACTGAATAACTACTTTAAAGAAAATAATATGCAGTGTAATAACTATTGTTATTACCCTATTACTTGGTTATGATAATTTCTTTTATTTTTCATAAAATAGCAAAAAAGAAAGAACACAAAAAGTCATGTTTACAATTACTATTAACTGTAATTCTAGGAATATCTAGTCAACCTTGGATGCATGAGTGGGGCACTTGTGTTGGAATTATTTGGGGGTGCCCACTTTAGGATGTTAATTCTGGCCTCTGTAATAGTCTCAGTGAATCAGATTCTCTGACACTGGATGGGATTCCATGTTTGAACAAGAACCCATGTTGGCACCAATGCACAATGAAGTTGGGGATGTTAGAGTTGAAACAATAGTTCACTAAAGGGTGAATTTAGAGTGAAGAGACAACTTGTGGCACTTCATTGTTGTCGGGAAGGAGGCACAATTTTTGGTCTTCACTACACGAGTACGCTGTCTCACGATTCAGTAAGGTTTATGAGATTTAGAACCTAGAATTTTACAATGGAACATCTTTGGTATGTAACAAAATCTCCTATTTTAAAAAGATGGCCAACAAAATCAGGCTGAATTGGAGATGGGAACTCAGGCCCTCATACATGTAATGTTTTTCTTCTGTGTCATCACAATCCCCAGAAAAAAAATGTGGGAATAGATGGGTTCAGATTTAAGCAAACTGCTTCATGACCACTATGATACTAGGAACCTCTAAATAATAACTATAAATTAAAGAGGAAAACTCTTTTATAAAAGTATAACTGCTCCTGAAAGTTTTACTTTGAGGTCACTTTTGAAGTTATGCAAACTTTCAGATCAAATTATTTTGACATAGATATGTTCATTTAACTGAAATGAAATGTCCTATTGCTCAGAAAACATGTCCTGGGTCTGACTACGGCACCCACCACTTCTCTTTTATACAGGCAGTGAACTTGAGCTTGTACAGGGTGGGGAGCACACTGGCCACAACCAGGGATGAAGAAATCATTTCAGTTTTGTGTTTGACTTTTCCACAACATGATTCTTGTATGGTGTTTTTCTAGAGAAGAGTTATATGCCAAGATATAAACAAGGTTAGAAACAATCTCATGTAAGAAGTGAAACTGTTTTCATAACACCAATTGTGATATATGCAGATTTCCTTATTTAAAATGAAGACACTGAAATTATAGCTTAAATGATTAAATATTGTTTGCCCACAAATAAAAGAAATAAATTCACCGATTGTAGTTTCTCAAAGCCAAAAGGACTATTTTTCATGTAGAACAAAAAAGGCACCATTTGTTTGATATCATTTTGATGAATTATTAATTTTATCACAGCTAAGATGACAGCTAATATTAGAACATTGAATTATTAATTTTCAAATGTGCAATAAAATGCAGCATAAACATAAACGGAGATGTGTTTTACGTATGGGCTGCATTCCTTACATGTTCTATTTAAGGAAAATATCAAAGGAAACAGGAGGAATTAAAAAACTTGTCAACACTTCTGATGAATTCCTTTACTCAGTACTTTATATGCCATTTTACAATATAAAGCACAAACAACATTTTGTGTTATCTGATAATAAATGTGATTATTGAACAGAAAAGATATACACATTATCCATATCACAAATCAACCTTGTGCTGTGCTAAGGAGGAGAATTAAATTACAAAGTCATAATAAGAGTGAGAAACATCTGTGATTTTAAAAGATTCATCTCTAATATTCTCAGGATTATTTTATGGAGATATGCAAACTATTTCTTCAGAATAATTTCAATGTATTCTTTTAGCATTTTTTTTTCTGTAAGTTACTTTTGCTACCTCACAGAATAAAGCTCAAAAAAAAAGTACAACAGTCTTCTTCAAATATATAGTGTTGGTGAAGTTCCGGTCCTAAGACAAAGACAGACTACACAGCTCTATTGCACGGAAGGGATATTTGCATGTCCTGTCAAACATCTTGTGAAGCTTTGACCTTTCAAAGCCTTCACATAGGGGCTGGGGATTTAGCTCAGCGGCAAAACCGCCTGCCTGTCAAGCGCAAGGTTGTGAGTTCGGTTCCCGGTACCGGAGAAAAACCAACCAAACAAACAAACAAAGCCTTCACATCTGACTCCTGAATAAGTCTTTTCATCCTATCACCATAATAAGCACTCAATGCAAATCCAAATAACTACTCATAGTTTCTAGAGAGATAGAAGAGATGGAAAGGGATTGTATGACAGACAGGTGAAGAATTTTAGGACATAATTCTCTGGCAGCACAAAGAAAGTGGAGAGCCCGGGTGCCAGGCTAGAGGCAGGAGCAGTGCTCCTTAAGGTCTTCAGGTACTTGGATAGGGAGAAGAACAGAACCCGAACCTTGGGAAGAACTTGAAAATGAACCCCATCAGATGAAATCTAGTAACACGAGTATTTAGATTAAGAAGCAAGACTATTTCTCTACCCCAGTACGCTGTACTTAGAGAACCAGTCTGCAAAGCACTCCATCCTGGGAAAAACTCAGATCCCTATGAGAGTAGAAGCCAGTGCAGAAGTGGCTGTCAGGTCGCCAACCAGCACTCAGCTTAGCAGTCACTGCCCAGGGCACACATGTCCTAAGTCTCCTTTCCCGGAAAGGTGGGGCCTGGCAAGTGGGATGTTCACAAGAGAGGGCCTTCTTAGCTCAGGGCACTGAGGAAACAGTGCAAGAAAGAGAATTAGTCAGACAGCAGTGCCTGAATTAGTACCACCAAGACAGAGCGGCAAAGGCATAGTTTATGACCGCTTTGATAGAGATCCAGACCAGACATTTGGAAGGACCTGTGGAACAGTGAGAAGAGCAGCGGCTTGCAGCGTCAGTGACAGGGAGGGATGCAGGGGTGAACAAAAGACACTGGAGCAGCCGTTCTTCCACTGTACCCCAAAAGGCACTGAGCTTCTGTGCCAGTGTAAGCCCCCTCCCAGGGCTCCATCCCAAACACGGAGAATCCCCGCAGAAGGGCGTTCTTCTGCCAAGTCCTAAAAGCTGAGAAGAAACCTTGCGTGAAGTTGAACAGCGAGGATGTGGGATCGCTGGGAATGGACAAAAACACCCAGCTCATTGACCGCAGAGGCTGTTGCCTTCCAGACCACAGAAACCACTGAAATTCTGGGTCAGGTTGGAATTCAAAAGCAGGAGTGCTGTTTTGAGAGAGTAGCAAAGGGGGGAAAGAGAAAGGACAGGGGAAAGGCACACAGAGGTGGGGATACCGCCTACTGCCTAATTGCAGGGGACCGCTGAAGTTCCAGGCCAGAGCAAAGTCAACTGAGATAGAGCTGCAAATGGAGAGCACCGGAAGCTGAGAGGGGCGAACAGGGAGGAGCAAAGAGCAGAGCTTGGGTCGCGAGCTCACCTGGGAAGCTGAGGATGCTGCCTGTGAGGAGGAGGAGCACAGTGACCTAGCAACAACCTGAGAACATCAGAGGCTGCCAGGCACTGCTCTCTGTATGATTTTCTGCCGTAGTTTGGTGTGGGTGTGCTTCTTCTTTATTTTTCTTGTTTGATTTTTGGAGTGGCAGGCCTTGGTATGTACCTGTGTATGATCACAGCAATGCGTGTAAATTCTCCACTGTTGCTTGTAAAACGTTCCATGTAGGTAATTCAGAACCATATAAACCACATAAATCTGCTTAAAAGTGTAGCCAGAGTAACTGGGCAACCATATGCCAAATTCCGAGGTTGTTTCTTGGTGTTATCCAACCTTGCTTGCTTTTAGCTTAGCAGCTGGATCCGATCGCCCTGTCTTCTCTCTCACCTCGCATCTGCAGTGTCATCCGTTCCTCACGCTCATTATCTCCTCCCTTACACCTTCTCCCGTCTCTCAGCACCTCTCCTTTGCTTTTCAATTTTATTTTTAAATCTTTCCTGTCCCTTTCTACCTATCCGTCTATTTTATTTGTAAACTATTCAAAGCGCCATTTCCTAGGGTTTCCACAGCTCCTGTCTCTGATGAGTCACTAATTAGGCTCATCTCCGCGGATCCTCTTTCGCAATCCACTTAAAGCTCTCCTCCTCATTTTCCTTCCTCATCTTCCCTTTCAAACACTCAGGAATGTTCTCACCCTTCTCCTTCCTTGTTTGCATACAAAAATCTACCCTAAAAGCTCTTTCTTTCTCTTAGCGTGTATGTGAAAGGTATGTGTTTATGAATACTGTATGTGAGTCTTCAGTGTCTTACACTGAAATTTCAGGGTTTTTTTTTGTCACCAAAGGCAGTTGCTTATGTCTTCCAAGATAGGTCTTCTGCTGATGTCTGAAGTGTGGATGTGATTTCTATGAAGTCTGCCCTACTTTCTACCTATAAATCCTTCCCTTTACCTCTTTCCCTGTGACACGTATCATCTCAAGCTTCCTCCCCCCCATCTTCCCAGGCATAAAAAAAAATCATCAAAAACTACACTCTCTTTCATCTTCTTTGGTTCTTGTTTAATCTGCTCCTGATTTTTTCCTCAATTTTTTTTCTCTCATACATTTTCAAATAATTTTTATTTTCTATTCTAGTATCTACTGGCCTTTTCTGTATCATCACTAATTCTTTGTATTCCTGAGTTTTTGCAATAGTAGGACATATTCTAAACAAACTTTAAATTATATATTAATATATGATTTGTCCTTTGGATATTGATTCTGCCAGTAGTTCTCTTCTTAGAATTCCATGCTACAGAGCACCTTTGAAGTTTGATTCAATTGAGTGGGTTTCGGTGCTCTAAATCACACATAAAGCCAAGGACCCGCATGGAGAAATCTACATACTACAGAAATCTCTTTTAGAGGGGCAGAACTTTCTAGCCCAAATGATCTATAACTTTCAGTTCAAAAACAGAAGAATCATGAAAAGTAGAAGACAATAAGATGCTTTAAAATTACTAACTTCCTCAAAGTGAATCTCATGGGGCTTAAATTGAGGAAGTTTTAGGCAAAGAACTGCAAAATCAAGTATTTAAAGTGAAGAGACTAAAGAAGAAAACCAACTAACACATTAAATACCTAAAATGTTCCATGAGCCCAAAGAGGATTAAAGACACAGTTAAGGGATATAGTTAATAAGATGTTCAAAGAGTTTAACAAAGACACAGAGAGTTGGTTGAATATAAGAAGGAAATTAAGAAAACAATATTGTGAAAAGGAATCAAACAGAAATACTAGAAATGCCTAAAAAAAAGAAAAGGAAAGGAAAGGAAAAAAAGAAAAGAAAAGAAAGAAAAGAAAAGAAAAGAAAAGAAAAGAAAAGAAAAGAAAAGAAAAGAAAAGAAAAGAAAAACAGTTGAAAGTTTCCCCAGTAGGCTTGACCAACCACAGGTATCATTGTCAGGACTTGAGAATAAGAATGATATAGTAGATCACTTACTCAGTGATGGTCTAACAATAATGACAAATTATAAAAGGATGACATAAGATCTTGCAGATGACTCTCAAAGAACAAACCTAAGAATTATAGTTGTCAAGAAAGGGATAAAGAAATGAAAGAGATGTATATAATGTTTACTCACCAAATAATTGCAAAAATATTTCCAAATCTAGAGACTGAAATGAATACCAAGATAAGTAAGCATTCAAAATCCCATACACAAAGACAAAAAGAACCTGCTTAAAAGTGTAGCCAAAGTAATTGGGCAAGATAAAAAATAAGAGCAATATGAAGCAAAAAGAAAGATGCTAATCTACATTTATTTACAGATAATATGATCTTTTATAGAGAAAATCCATAAAACTCCACCAGAAGACACTTAGACCTAATAAAATAATTCAGCAAAGTGGCAGGATACAAAATGAACACATAAAAATCAGTAGTATCCCTGTATACTAGTAATGACCCACTTTCTGAGAAAGATAACAGGAAAACAATCTACTTCATAATACCTTCAAAAAACTTAAGTACAGATATCAAACTAACTAAGTAGGTGAAAATTTCTATAGCCAAACTATAGTACTCAGAAGAAAAAGATTTAAAGGGAGTTTGAAAGATGGAACTACATCCCCTTTTCCTGGATAGTCAGACTCAATATTCTCAAAGTTATCATATTACTAAAAATGATACATAGGTTTAATGCAATCTCAATCAAAATACCACTACTTTCTTGAAAGAACTAGAAAAAAGATCCTAAAATTTACGTGAAACCAGGAGAGACCTAGAATAGACAAAGCAATTCTGAACAAAACAGAACCAAGTGAGAAGAAATACAATCCCATATTTCAAGTTATACTAAAATACTACTGTAATACAAAAAACAGCTTGAAACTAGTACAAAAATAAACAGGTAAACCAGGGGAATACAATAGAAGACACAGAAGTAGCCCATGAAGCATTAGCCATCTGATCTTTGACCAAGTGACTAAAAACAAACGCAGGAGAAAATACAACCTCTCTACCAAATGGTGCAGGTAACACTGGTTATGCCTGTGAGAAAGATGAATCCAGACTCATTCTGCATTAAAATCTAATCAAAACTCATCGAAGACCTGGATATAAAATCAGAAACACTGAAAATCTTAGACATAGGCAAGGACTTCCTGAACAGGCTCACAATTGAACAAAAAATACCACGAAGAACCAACAAATGGGATTCTATCACTATAAAACACTCTGAACAGCAAAGGATAAAACAGACTGACGAAATGTCCCTTAGAATGGAAAAAAAAGTTACAGCGCTACAGTGCTACAGCCAGCTGCAGTGTTTTTCTTATACAAGACTAATATCTAGAATATGCAAAAACTTCTAAAATTATAAAAGTAGACCCTAAGTAACAGACAGCTCACTCAAAAATGGGCAGTTGAAATGAATAGATATTTCTCAAAATAAGAAGTCAAAGTACATGGAAAATATTCACCATTTTTACAGTAAGGGGAATAAAAATGAAAGCAACACTGAGATTCAATCTTCTTCAGTCAGAATCACTATTATCAAGGTTTCAATAAAACATCACATGCTTGCAAGGCTGTACTTACAAAGGAACTCTTTAATATTGTTAGTAGGAATGTAAACTAGCACAACCAGTATGGAATCAGTATGGAGATTCCTCAGAAAACTAAAAATAGAATTTCCATTTGATCCAGCTCTGCCTCTTCTGGGTAGCATCAGATTACTGTGGTGTATGATTACACATATTTATAGCTATTCAAGTTACAGTAGCTATGTTACAGGAGCAGTGCTGTTATGGCTTGTGTCTAGATGGCCCTCTGAAGCCTCATGTAGTACGAGATGGGGCTTTTGGAGAGGTGGCTGAACCTAGAGTGTGTGATGCTAGGATTAAGGGTGTGTGACTGCTAAATCAGTCCACTGATTGGTTTGGCATGGCCTTAATCTCGGTAGCCTAGATAGAACATAAAAGGGCAGAAAGAACCTTCTAAAGTCCCTTACTTGCTCACACCTTCCTCCTTGCTATCGACTATTTCTCCTCTGCGATGCCCTTCTGCCATGCCACCCAGCCTCGGAATGAGTCAACTATAAACTGAAACCTGTATGAGCTGTAAACCAAATACACTTTTCCTCCTTTAACTTTGGGTATAGTGTATTTTGTCTCAACAATGAGGAAAGTAACTAATGCCAGCCTAAATGCCTATCAACAGGTGAGTATATTAAGCAATGTATTACATATGTTTGATAGAATATTACTCAAGCAAAAAGAAGCAAAAATTTGTGTCATTTGCAAGAAAATTAATAGACTTTAGGATTAGAACAGTAAGTTAAGTAAATCAGACAAGATTAAATATGTGATTTCTCATATGAGAAGCTCAAAATACAATTATTTAAAGAGCAATAAAGGAGGAATGGTAAAAATAGGGATATAAATTTGTAGGAGAGGAGAAGGGATCAGAGGAAGGATAGTAGGAAGAGAGGTAGGGGAATTAATGATCAAAATTATATATATACCAATTATATGTTAATATACCATTTGTCTATATATACATAATATACCAATTATTTATATACATACCATTTAGACACATGAATATATATATATATATGTTTTCCAATCTGAATGTAGTTGTTATGTATTATAAACGTATAACAGTAAGAAGAACATTTCTTCTTCCCCTCCTTTATCTCTTCTCTAAAGGTCTACCTTCTGGTTCTCAGTTATCCCTTCTTTAATTGGTTAATTCATTAATTTTAAAAGATTTTTCATGTAAGAGCAAATGTAGTGTTTATTTTCTGACTTTGATTTTTTACTATTGGCATGCTGTTTTCTAGTTCCTTAAATACTTTCTTATTACTTTTTTCCTATTGCTCATTTATATCCTGCTCCTCTTTATCATGATATTTTGCATAGAGCATTAGATGTCAGCTGTGTACATTCACAATTACACTTTCACTAAGAGCAGGGGCCATAATTCTAGTGTTTACTTTTGCATCTCTACAATTTATCCTATTTTAGATTTCATAAATAAGTCATCAAACTTTCTTGAGTCACACATTCATTGTAGGATGATAGACACATATCACATATTTCCACATTTTCACTGTGGTATTTACCTACATGCCCATACCATGCTACACTGCATCCATCTTCTCTCTGCCCCCTGTTGCCTTGCCATCTCTCCTCACTCTAGTGTATATATTTAAAGAAAAATATTGGTCTGGATTTGATAAAATCTACTATGTTGTTTGGATTATGCTTCTATGGTATAAGGAATGGCAGCAAAATTTCAGAAATTAAAGAGTAAATTTTATAAGAGTAGGAACTGTGTCTTTTAAATTTGGATACACTGAGGCATAAATCAAGGGTGATTTTCCAGGACCCAGTGCTTGGAGTGAGGCGGAGGGAATTTGGGGAATGTGATATTCTTATTTTTTATCTGAACGCCCAAAAGGGCACTAAGTACATGTATGTACATTCATTAAAGGAAAAGTCGACAATTATTAAGTCCCAGGAATGCACCATCCTGTTACTTTTTACTTTTGAAACTAAATGGCTTAACTACTGGTTTGTTCAAGTAGTTATTCCCATTCTTCCCACCAAGTATTCCCTCCCTGCTCATTGCCACCAACCCACCCCTTTCACTTCATCCGGGTCTCACAGCGGTAAGATGTATATTCCCACCCACTGGTTTATATCGACGACCTGAATATTAGATAGCAGGTGGCACTTTCCTTGAAATGTGCCTGCATTGTTGAGCTTGCTTTGTTACATTTATACCCTTAGCAACTACATAACAGATAACAACATGTAATGTATTGACTATTGTTATTCTATTATTTTGTTAGGAAATTTTGTTTTATATTTTTTTCCATAAAATCAAAAAAAAAAAAAAAAAAAAAAGAAAAGGAAATACTTGGTGTTATTTCTGCCTAAAATTTGTTAAGACCTGTTTGGGAACCTTACTTGTTCACACCTTCCTGCTTGCTATGGACTATTTCTCCTCTGCGATGCCCCTCTGCCATGCCACTTGATATGGGAATAACATGCATTACATCTATATTACTATTGCTTCAGAAAGTATTAGAGCCCTATGCAGCAAATCCAAACCAAATCCATCTATGGAGTCAAGTTAACCGAACCTAGGTGTGTTGGTTTGGAGCTTATTTTTGCAAGGAGAACAATATAATACAGGACACATATTTCATATGATTATTTATAATAGTCACCCAAAGAACAGTATACAAAAGAGTGCAGGGAATCTGTCCACACACTAAGACCAAGGAATCCAGCTGAGCGCCTGGATCCCACAACAATGTCCTACATGAGTTGAGCTGAATACCCAGAGCTCATAACAATGCCTCCCATGAATCCAACTGGAGGCCCAAAGCCCATGACAATGTCTCATGCAGGTCTGTTTCACAGATCTGCTGGGAACGCCCAAAGGTCAGTGGTGGAATCTACAAAGTCTTTGCCAGCATGAAGAAGGACCTATGCTAGCAGGCTGAGGGATCTGCACTGGAGCCAGGAACTGATGCTCAGAAGAACCAGAGCTCCCCCAAAAGGTACCACAACCATCCTTGGAAACAGTGAGGTCCCGAGCTCCTCTGATGATCAGTATGGCCGAGTTCCCATGAGGGAAACCAACGCAGCAAGCTTTTCCAGGAGGCCGGCAGTGCACCATCTTCCCCTCCGGAACCAGGAAGTGATGCTCAAAGCGAGGACCAGACCTCTCCAAAGTGAACTGAAGCCATGCTCAGTACCAGCGAGGTCCCGAGCTCCTCGGAGGATGAAAACAGCCAAGTTCATCAGGAAAGCCAGCTCCCCACAGCCTCTCTCAGCTCCCAGCAGCCTGCCTCTTCTTCTCCAGGTCTGCCTCTCATGCTGCTGGCAACAGTCCTCAGGTGGGCCTTCGACACCTAGCACCACACTTACTCAGTTCAGCTGGGGGTTACAAGTTGACCACCAGTTATCAATCCACTACACTAGGTATGATCAATGCAAAATTAAAGACATGTAGACAGTGCCTGACAAATAAGTGTTGGTCATAAGCTCCTGAGTTTTGGGATAGTTTAATATATAATTTTCAAGAAGAGACCTAACAGCGCTTTATTTCCTCTCCTTTCAAAAAAGAGAACTGAGGCTATAGCACAGAAGTCTTATTACTTAAAAAAAGAAAACTATATATATATATA
>NW_004955440.1:11589051-11598094 GCF_000276665.1 Chinchilla lanigera
TATGATAAAGTACCAAATGTGACTTCCATTTAACAAAATTAAAATTTTCAATTGTCACCAAAGCTTACAAGTGTCCATCGGAATTGGAGATAATAGAACAAAATAGAACAAAAACACTCATCTGGGCCTGTGAACACTGCCAGTTCCCAAAGCTGCTGACTATGTATGCAAAGGTCTGTAATATTCTAGGAGAAATGCTAGGCGCTTGGAAACTTGTAAGGCAGTCACCAGAACTCTCAGACACCACACAGTTTTTGTGAGAGCAGTCCACCGTCTCTTTCCTCAGATGCACTTGGGACAGCATTCTTGCAGCTGAGGAATGTTTGGCCATGAAAACAGGATGTTCTTCTCTTTCATCTGCTGCCAGAGGGACAAGAACAGCAGCATCTTAAAGCAAGTGTAAACATTTTTCATCTAGCTAAATGGAGTGTGAAGTAGCTGTGCTATATTTAAGAAGGAGCCAAGACACACACACACATACACCTTGGCTTCTCTTTTGTGTCTGAAAACTTGGAAGATTTAAACCCTCAGTTTTATAAGCCTGCCTTACTATGAGGCATAACTTACTAGAATTTACGCTTGTGTGTGACTATTATATTTTAAATTAACAAAGAACATAGCTCTCACTCTGAAAGTGTTCTGGGCACATTATTAGAACTAATTCACTTTATTTTTAAAGTAACTCTGTAATTTCTAGCCAAATGCAATAGCACATCCATTCTTCTCACTTGCTAACAGAACATTCTCTAGAATTGATATGTTAGGTACCCAGGCAGATCTTAACAAATTTAAGGCAGAAATAATTCCAAGTATTTCTTTTATTGGATTTTATGGAAAAAAGGTAAAATAAAATTTCATAACAAAATAATAGGAGAATAACAATAGTTAATATGTTACATGTTGTTATCTTTAAAGTAGTTGCTGATGGTGTAAGATATGGGCATAAAAATTTCTCCCATCTATATTAGCACAAACCTTCCTTTTTCATGAACTCTGACACTAATAATACAACTGACTTGCATTTTTTCCCCTTTTCCTTACTGTCTTTACCCCTTTTACCCATTCTGGTTCTTTTTTCCTTTTGAACAATTTCTTCTCATTCCAAAACATTGATTGTACATTTTAAACCTTATGTACTCTTTCAGTTGCTCATACCAGGGAGAAAATACAATGTTTACACATGTGAGTATGATTTATTTCACTTATGAGTCTGGTCTCAAGTTTCATCCATTTACCTATAAAAGCCTTGAGTTTATCCTTCTTTATGGCTAAGTAGTACTCCACTGTATAAAAATATCACTTTTTTATCCATTCCTTGGTTGATGGTCATTTGGGTTGTTTCCAAGATTTAGCTAAAACAAATTATGCTGCTATAAACATGGGTGCACATTTATTGCTGTTCCTTTCTGGGTATCTTCCTAGAAGAATTAAAAGCATCATACCAAGTATATATTTCAAGCACAATGTTAGAAAACTAAAATCAATGACAGGAGAAATCTTGAAAAATTCAATATAACCGTATCAGGGAATTAATTTAATTATCTTCAGATAACTCATGATGTAACTGGGACTCAGACAATTTAGGGGACTTAACCAAGATCACACAATAATATGTGGAAGTATGTTTTTTTTTTCCCAAGTTTATGTTCAACAGTGAAAAATCTTTTGGCTATTATATCATTTTAAAAGTAGGACAAGTGACAAAAAAAGCATGAATTATGGATTATTATTTCAGATCTCACTGTATTTAAAACTTAGTAAAAGCAAAATATTCTAAATGTCATTTTTTTTCTTCATTTACTCATTGATTATTCAGTTTTATTTAAGTCTAATTATAAAAGCCATGTACTATTGGTATGCACATCTCAGTTAGCTAACTTGTGTGCATTTATTATACACACACAAGGCTTTACTTAGATGTGAAGAGGGGTAAATGGTGGGGAAGAAAAAAAAGGAAATTCTACCTTAATCAAAAAATTATATTTTTGTTGTTTTTGAAATAGATAACATTTTAGGCATAAAAAGTCACAAGCAATATAGGAGATGAAAATATGAGTTCAGCTAAGTTTAGGAAATTGTTTCTATTATCTTGCAAGCCATTGCTAGATATTGAGCTCTGAAGAGTAAATGAACATCCTGTAAGAAATAAGTTTATGGGGGGAGTGGAACATTCGGGATTTTAGCAACTTTAGCTCCTTGCTCTGTGAGGGGCAGTTCAAAGACAAAGTTATACGGCCTTGGGCAGCCCAGTGCGTTTAGCTCTTTCAGGTCTGATCTCTCCTCCCATGCTGGATAAGTAGCTATTAATACTCCACGATGACTGAGGAATGCTAAAAAAATAATTGCTAAGAGTTCTTGAAAACCATGTTGTGCTGAACACTGCTCCCAGCATGGAGCCTCTGTTGTCCCATTCATTCTTTATAATAACTCAACAGGTAAATGCTCTTACTATAGTTTCTATTTCACAGATAAGGAAATTGAGGTAAAATGAAACTTCACATGATCCTTCAGTTAGCAGGGATATACAGGCAGCTAATCTCGTTCCAGAGACTGTGTTCCTATCAAACATTACTTTCTCTGTCCCTAGCCAGAGGGTCTTCATTTTTCAATGTTGCTGCTTTAGAAATATGGGAGAGAGAGCTTCCTAGTGGATGCAGAGACTGCATTTGGTGAAGGTTGAGTGAGAAGCACGACGTGCTGTGGTAGGGATCTGAATTGGCAGAAGGAATGGGGGCGGCCAGAATGTTTCCTCAAGTCGCCAAAATCATAATTATTCAAGGGCCCAGATGAGACGGGAGTGATGCGCACATGAGAATAATTGGTAAGAGCTGCTCTGCTTGTTCCATATTTTCTCCCATGATTGAGCTTAACAGCTGCTACAGCAACGATCTTTGACTTTCCAGGATAGAACCACAGTCTTCAGCTAGCGTGGTGCTTGGTTTCAGCTTCATCTCTGTTAGTAACTGGAGGGATTCTTTCAGTGTGAAACATATCATCTGTGTCTTTGGGGAATTCAGGACGCTGTCAGGCAGCCAATGGGCCTACTGATGTTCTCTTGAAATCACTCTCCCTTGCTCACATATTTTTCTATGATCACATATTTTCCTTGATCACATATTTTTATGAGTACATTTCTCTCAGTTTTCAACTATATTCCAACTTCATCTCCTTGTAAATGAAGCGTTGCACTGAGTCCTGAATGTCTTAACTGGTCCAGATACTCTTCTAGCAGTAACATGAACTCTTTGGACTGTTTCTTCTCTTTCTGCAGTACAGTAGCTCAGCAGAATGTGCTCCAACCTCCCTCCACACCAACCAGCTCAAAACATCTGCCCATCTCACACCTAAAACTTTGAGCACTGTCACTGCTTAGCAAAGGTGATCATCTGGCCTCACCTGCACGATCATTGCCCTTGGAAGACACTATCGGACAGGTGGTCTACTTTCCCAAGGGCTGCTGAACGCACATCCCAGGAACCTGCCATGGCATGATCTTATTTTGTTACTCCCGATCTTTCTCTTTTATTCTCATTTCTAGGATCACTCTGGTCCTTAGCTGGATCCAACACTGTCTCACCTTCCAAGCCCACACAAGCTCCAACAGCTAGAAATACTTCTCTCACTAGCTAGAAATGTAAAAAGTCAGCATTGAACAAAACCTTTCAAGTTGAAGTTCTGTGGAGCAAGGGGAAGAGCTTGTGGTTTGTGGTATTGTTTTTCAGAATGAGAGGCGCAAGTGGCGAAGTGCTGAGCATTAGCAATGACTGGCTCAGTCCTCACAGAGCTGTGTGAAAAGTTTCTGCTCCTTACCCACCAGTTTCTGATGTCTGGAGCTCAGGGAGAAGCCACAAACCACTTTTAATTTTAAAAGGCTTTTTGTTACATGGAGAATAAGGGTATCATGGGTTATTCAGCAGTATAGCTTTCTTATTAGTGCATGTGAGCACTACATGAAATTTACATTCACCTCAAGGAATAAGTAAGTTACATACTACAGTTTATCTCCTTAAGCCCTTTTCCACCCTCCTCTCTCCCTCCACCTCTAAATTCCTTTTCCCAATTTTCATGCTTGTTTTCATCATTCTTAGCTTATGTATATGACATGTAATGTTCACATTCATTGAGGTTAGTAGGTTCCTGTACATGGAATATCTTAATTCTTCTTAATTATCCTTCCCCTCCTCTTTCCTCTTCCCTCTTCTTTGGTATCCTGGACCGATTCTCTATTGCATGAGATCCATCCCCTTGTTCCTTCCACCCATCCTGTATTTTCTTTGAACTTTGTCTTACTCATATAAGAGATACCATATGGCATCTAAGGTTCTATGTTTGGTTTATTTCACGTAACATTAAACTTTCCAGTCGGATCCATTTTCCTACAAAGGTCTCAAATTTATCCTTCTTTATAGCCAAGTAATATTCCATAATGTATAGATATCATATTTTTTTATCTGTTCATCTGTTGATAAAAATTATAGCTTCCTGAAGAAATTATTTTCAGAAAACCTAAATTATTAGACCAGCACAGACATTTGTATTAGGGTATTTCTACTGTGATTATCCTTCCTTTTATAGATGAACTCAATAAACATTGAGAGGTTTATTGGTAAAGGCTTAGGATACGTGTTGGTTTACACAGTAGTTTAGGTGGAGACAAACAACAAGCAATATCAAGACAGTCAAATACACGAAGCCAAGTTATACATGACAGGCAGAGGAGACCTTGTGAATGAGCCTGGACAAGCAAAAAGTTGGAAGAAGCAATATGGCTACAGTAAGGTAGAAGCATGACAAACAATGGCATGACAACCTTTCAGAGAGAGAGTGAGTGAGAGAGAGAGAGAGAGAGAGAGAGACAGAGAGAGAGAGAGGTGCCCATGATAAGCAACAAATCAATAAATCTTGGGGCACTTTCCTCATCAATAAAAAGTGCTTTAAGATTTTAAACAGTAAGTAGAATGACATGATTAATATTTTACTCATTCTTAAATAATCACACCCATAACATTAAAAGGATAAATTGGCTAATTAGGAGGGAGACTGAGGTATAAAAAGAGTTGAATGGACAGAGTAGGGAAATAACAAAGCTGACAGTTGTCCCAGAAGTTATGTACCATAGATCTGCATTTCCATGATCTCAACAAACCTACTTTGCTAGCTTTAGCTAAAAACACTGTGAACACAAGGGCATTATTTTCGCCTTTGACCCTCAAAAACTCCAAGCCCATCTCTGTCTTTCTCACATATAGTCCTTCTGCCTAGAGTGTCCTCCACACTTTCCCTTTAATTTTGCAGTTTTTCCCTAGTAATTGTCTTGGTACTAATCTAGGTATGCTGTTACCGTGCATTGATTTTTGCCGTTGTTTTTGTTAGTGTTCATTATACTTATGTACTTTGTTTAGAAGAGAGAGCTGGTTTATCTCACTTTGTGGCAGGGGTTTGGCCTACCCTGCTCTTGAAGAATTCCCCGTGCCAGAACACTGTCTACACCTAATAACCATTTAAAATATATTTGCCAAATAAATAAGCCACCTCAGATGATGAGTTATTAATAACTCTACTTTAATAACTATGTCAATCTTTGTAGAATCCGTGTGACAAAACGTTTCATCCACTTTGGTTTCTGCTGGAAATGGATGCTTGATATTGACTATCTCCTGCTTACAGACAAGAATCCTGACTTCAAACTGCGGGCGTAATCTCTGTGGTCTGATTCCAGTTCTCAAGTTTGCATGCACAGTGCCATTACTTGAGAAACTTTTGAGAGTACTGATGTCCAGCTTTCTTCTCAGAGAAAATAAGTTAGAATCTCTATGATGGGCAGATGCACTGGTATTGGCAGATGATCTTGACAATTCCAAAATGTATAAGAGGTTACTAACATGTGATAATTACTTAGCTATATCAGATAAAATATCATAGATATACAAATCTAGTGTTTAATTACACTTCCAAAATCTATTAAGCTTATAAAACTAGGACTGAATTTTAAACTTTGCAATTCATTTGCCAACTTTCCTGGAAGCATTTCTTGTGTATCTGTTATGATCTATCATTTTATTAAGTAATAGGAATGCAGGCATATTTAGAAGTGTGAGTTTTTAGAAATATGGTTTGTTTCCTACATGAAATAGCTAAACACAGTGGTTCTAGAGCAGTGTGATGGACAACTGGTTAACACAAAATCACTTCAGTTTTAAATTTTCATTGGTTTTAAAAACCCTTGTATTTGCTTTATCTTAACCAGTTATATTTATTTTTCTGCCTCTATATCAAGTAAGTGTTCCTCACAATGGCTTTGTAAACATTATGCTAGACATAATGCTTGAAGACTTTCTGCTTGTCTTTACCAATGTCTTCTTAAGCATTTGCCACCTTTTAAAACTATAGTAAAGGACATAAGTGGAAAACTGAACAGAGTTATTACTTTGCACAGAAATATTACCTTATCTGTACTTCTGCCCCCAAATTGTGTTCATTTGAGTGTAGAGAAAGGGAAAATTGGAGTGTACTTTTGGTAACTGTTGACCAAGCAGAATATTTGTACTTGTGGGAGGCTAATTTATGCTCAGTTATAAGGACTCCAAGACGCATCTATATGCTTTGTTTCTAGCATTTTGCTTCTTTAACAGTGGATCTCAGGATGCAGAACAAAATACAGACTTTTACAAGATTTCCCTCTGTGCGTGAAGGAACGAACTATGTGTCAGTCAAAGGCTTGCAACACATTTCTGTTTCCACCTCTCAGCATTCTCTTTAGGTTTCTTGCATGTTTTCAGGTTCGTAACTGACTGCTGAACACAATTACTAATGGAGCCATATACCATCATTTCGGGGTGCCTCCAGCACTGCCGTGCAGTCCAGGCAAGTGTTTTGTCATCCTTCTGTTACTTGTTTAGGATATAAACCAGTCACAAAACAGCTCACATCTGTTGCCATTTGAAACACTTTACTCATTCCTTCCTGTCTTCCCATGACCTTTTGGTGATGTGATTCTCTGCATGAGATGAGACTGAAAGATTGCAAATACAAAAATTATTGGTGTCATAGTTCCATCGTCTATGGGTTTATGCCATTTTTTGTCAAATTGAACAGAATTTTCTTGACCGATGAGCATTTTCTAAACTGTGTGATGTTTTTCCAGTTCCTGATTTTCTGCTATATAACCAATATTAATAAGATGTGGAATATAAGAGTTGCTAAAATGATGATACATGGTAAATTAACAGAAAGAAAAAATTAAATCAAATAAACTTGCATATAGAGAATGTATTTTACAAGAAGATTAATAAGTCATAATAACCAAATAGGAATGCTCTGTACTGTAGAAGAAGAACCTAGGACTTAGTAGCTAAAGAGACAAGGTCTTTCCAATTGCTAGATCAGAGGTTTGGAGATGACAATCTCAAATTTCTTCCTTAAATTATCTATTCATCTGAAGAAATAGAACAAAAAAGTCATGGTTAATAATATTCATGTACATTTTGACCTATTCAAAATTATAAGTGCTAGTGAAAATTTAACTGTTTAGGTAGATCTATTTTCTATAGCTGTGGTAAAATATTCCATGAAAGGTGAGAGAATGTATCTGACATATAAGTATGATAATAAGAAAGTATCCAAATTCATCCAAAAATAATAAACCAGTTCTCTATAAAGACATTCTTCTTAAAAGCTAGAGTGCTAGATATACCATACTCATGAATCTTATATATTTGGAAAAAATCTATTAAACTTTCCATCCAATAGCTCCAATTTCAGCTATTAGTTTTTCTTTGGACTATCTTTTTCAAGTCAAGATCAAATAGAGGAGCAAAGACAGCTGGAGTGTACCTCTCCTCTTTAAAATTCCATCACAGTTCAACATAATCAGCTCTACCTACTTTGCAGGATAATTTTGAATATTAATAAGACAATGTCTATGAAAGGAATTCCTCTGGGAAAGCATAATGTAAATGCAAGGAATTATAATTTATTGCTTCTCAAATGTTATATAAGATATTCAACTGGATCTGTGTTATTAATAAGAAGGTAAAACATTACAAGACAGAGGAATTTAGAATGTGGAAACATTTGGAATTCATCATTACTGTAAATGGATAATGTGTCAATCTTTAGAAGTCATTGCAGCTTCTTGAGCTACTTGGGCTATTGAGATAAACAGAGCTTCTAGAAGAATTATGAGGTACATGGTAGGTTCCAGTAAAGGCAAAAAAAAATTGTCTTGAGCTGTGTGGATGTATTGAGAAGAGCCATTGTCTACAAGATGGTCATTTTATTCAATTCTCTGTACTTTGTATTGAAACATTGTCTTCTTGATTTACATTTGTATTCACTGAAAAAGAATTGGGTTGGTCTGACACTGTGTGGTAAGGAATTTGCTTTAACTTTAAGAAATAACTTAGTTACTTTTGTTAGTTCCAGTAGCTATTCCAAAGCTTTTGTGAAAATATCAAATGCTGAAAGGTGTTAGCAATTGGATATTATAAATAGTGTTTATAAATTCCATCTTAAGATTATATCAAAATGTAACATCTGGGATGACTAAAGCAAGTGAGGAGGTTTGCTTGGGAAGAGAACCTATAACCACTGTAGTATAAACTGTATGGAAGGAAACAAAAATCCCTTTAAAACATATTTACAAATCCAAATTCCATGGTAAGGAAAAAGTCCACAGTTGGAATTCTGATTGCATGTAAATGAAATGACGCCAAAGAAGTAGGCAAGTAATTTGGGGGAGGTGTGCAAATGAGAACCCGGGCATGAGAACCAGGCAAGTCAGAATTCCAGTTAACACTTATATTTCACCCAAATGTATATTTTAAAGTAACGATATTCTGACAGTATGCAAGAAAAAGTCTAGAAGATTGGTCAGCTCATTAGTAAGATGTGATGATATTCTGCTGAGACCATTCCCAAAAATATGGATATAATTTTTTTATTATTTTAAAACATCTCTTTGAAGAGATATATTGAACTTCTTAGAAATGTAAGTTCACAGTTAACTAATGAATAAGGACAACTTTTTTTTTTTTTTTTTTTT
>NW_004955440.1:11598194-11638977 GCF_000276665.1 Chinchilla lanigera
GCTTTGCCGCTGAGCTAAATCCCCAGCCCCAATAAGGACAACTTTTGATGACAACTATGAATTAACAATTCTCAAATTAACTTAGAAATAAATTCTTTCATGTTGTCTTTTCCAAAGACATAGGGGGTCTGAACAAATGAAAAAACCTACACTGAGATAAATCATCACCCTTAACCCACAGACTCAAAATAGTTAAGCCAAATATCAGTATCCTTGTAGGTGATATCAGAACTGGTAATCATCCTGTCACATGTTGTTTACACATTTTACAACATTTGTTTACCACACTGTGATCATAAACACTTGGAAATCATGACCACTTTTATTCAATATCTATTCAAACCATTCCATAAAAGTAGCAACAAAAATTAGAACAAAACAAAATAGAATTTGCTACATCTTTATCAATCCACTTCCTGAAAGTATGATGGTTATCTTCTCATTGCTTCTTCCTGTCCTCAGTTGACATGAACTCAAGGTCATTAAACTCTAGTTTAAGTTGTCTCAGTAGAGAGGACTTCTGTTATTCTTTGCCCTCTAAATTTGTTATTTTAGAATACAGTATTTCATAGTAAGGGAAATATTATGTGTATACAACATCTATCAAATTTTAGTCAGTGTTGTTTAGATGTAGTTCTTGGTACCAGGCTTTAAAGAGGAGAACATAATGATAAAAGTATTTATGGTAAGAAAATGAAGCAATCAAGAATATTGTGACAATGAAATTTGTTATTATATACCATGCAGGGGAGCACCTAGGCTAACTCTGGAAGTCAAATAGGATCTTGATCCCCCAGACCAATTTTGATTAATTCAATAGCAACCTTCAGTTTCTGTTAATTCCTAGAGCTTCTGGTTCTCATGATTCTGCCTCTGAATTGAATCCAGTTGTTAAAGCTACAAACTCTTGTTTCTATGTGCACCTGAATTCCCATGGCTGATTTCCATTCTATATGACATGGAAAAATGGAGATAGGCAGTCAGCCAATTTTTCTTTACACAGCTTACACAAATCATTGTATGTGAATGGAGAGATTTAAATCATAAGCACACACACACACACACACACACACACACACACACACACACACACACAAATACACGTGCACACTTGTCTGTGCTTCCCATTCAACCGCAGACCCATCTTGGCTTTATGTCTTTATGAGCTTAGATTCTGCTGTCTTCTTTCTCTCGTATATTTACTGCTAGCCTCTCCCCAAAATTCTTCTCCCTTATACAAGTTGTATTAATTGTCTCTTTCTTATCACAATCTATAGTTTTCAGGTATTAATATGTGTAATGAAATTATATGTTTTCCTTCTCAGTGAGTTATCCCGCTAAGAAGTACTATAACATAATATTCTCCTTACTAAGTATAGAGTTTGGATAAATATTATATTTATTTATTTTACATTATATTATCCATTAATTTTTGCATACATTTTCAACATACACACCATGGAGCTCGCCCTAAGAATCTTCCCATATTTACACGAGGACAGTGATATCATGCTGCACAGTGATGGAGCATGGCATCAGGTGGAGGATGCCACTGCTGACTGGCTGAATTCCCAACATGTCTTGTCCTGAAGGGGGACTCTGCTCTTGCTGTTCCATGCCTTGCATGTGTAAGCTTTTCTCTTTACATCTCCTGAGTTAAAACCACTGAGAATGGGGATACATGTATTAAAAGTTTGAACTGGCTGAACAGGTATGGAAAAAGTCAGTTTCTCAGAAGTATGTTAAACACTTTAAAAGAAAATAACTGTGAAAAGGAGATAGTTGATAAAATTCCAGATCATCTTATAATAAAAGAAAAATGCCTTATATCACCAAAAGGCTGACACAAAATGACCTGGGAAGCATTTAAAGTTTTCTGTTCAGTACTTTCAGAGAGAATAAATAGATTTCAAATTGAGGTCATTTAGACAGAGGTCTGAGGATTTGCATCCCCTAAACTGTTCACCAAATGATTCTGATAGGCAGTGCCAGAATTCAGTACACAACATAGATTTATAATGCTACATATATCTACAACTATATGTGAACACTTTGCTGATGTCCATATTGAATACATTACCTGCTAGGTCCACAAACTGTCTAAAAGAAGCTGTCACATTTTAATGTCCTGCTAAAGGAGAATGATTTCACCATGTGACGCATGGGTAATGGATCAGTAGAATGGCAGTGATCTTATATTGCGATCTAGTTTAAAATGATTAGTTATACCAACTAGATACTCTTGCTGTGGTATAGGAACTATCAGGCACTGAAAGGATGACGGAGGTATCTACAGGTGCTGAGAGGGAAAAGGCTACAACTGAGATACTGGGCAGACTGGGCTGCATGCAATTAGAATGTATGAGGATGCAGATGCAAACCAAAGCTCAAAAAGCTATGAGTTGAATTACATATTGATATCTACAACAACCATTGTTAATTCCCTACCACTTTGTTTGTAACTCTGTATTGTCTGTACTGTGCTTGTGATATGTTGTAAAATGTTGTACATCTGTTAATGTTTCCCTCCTTTTATCTTTAAAATTAAAAAAAAAAAAGCTATGAGTTGAAAGGGAAAAATACACACGCATTTTCTTTTTCAAATATAGGGAAGGTAAATATTTAAATAAAAATGATTTGAGAAGCAGACACACAAGCATTTACATAACAACTGAGTGGCTGGGAATGATTTGAGTCCAAGAAAGAATAAAGATCCAGGAACTCCCATTGCTGAGGCTTCTAGTGGTGATTTCAGTCCAGAAATGTATTCATACTTCTGGTCCAAGCATAAAGGTTTTAGTTTTTCTTGGTATCTGATGTACTTATATAATTGACATAATAAAATAGTATTGGACATAAAGTTATGTCCTCGTGTGTTTTTATAATGAATTTTAAGTACCATCCATTCACTACATATCACAACAGAGAGGGTGAGGAAAATTTTCTAGGTAACTGGCTCATCCATGAACATTATACACTCAGCAATATTATTGATTCCTAACACCTACATCACCTTAAACTGAGAATATTTTCCAGGTGATGTGCAAAAATTAATAATGCATTCATTTTTTGGCCTATGTAATTAGGCAATTAAATTGAACTTATTAAATACATGGTATTAAGCTAAGTATTTATGGAAGCAGTCTCGTTTTATTCCAGAATGCCATCATTGATAAAGGTATGGAATGGTGTGAGTCATAGTGTCCTGAGAATTGAGTAATGGGGACAGATTTGCAAATGGAATGAGACTTTGGGTAAAGCTTAATCAAGAATGAGATGAGAGAAGGCATGGGATTAGACTCCCTATTGGGTATATTACGTACAAAGACCACCTTTTTGAAACATTCTAACGGCCACTTCCACCTAGTTTAATCAACGACTCATGCTAAAGTGCCACATCTTTAGTACCTTAAAAGATGACCTTCAAGTTTCTTTTTAACTGGAGGAGAGAGTTGTCTCTTTTCCTCTTGTCACTTTATACAATGCCTTTCCTCCACAAATAATCTTTTAAAAAGAATGCACTTTTGAGTTTCATTTTCAGATCTCCACCCTTTCCATCTGTGAAAGATTTCAGAAAGGTAAACGCATCTTAAGTCATTTATCCTAGTACACTTTTCTTAAAAGATCCTTCCTCCTAGACATCGCTGGTTTCTGGAAACAGTCTCTTGCTTTCCCTTTATCACCCAATATTTTTCTCAGTATCTTTTTCAGGCTACCCTCATTTACTCAACCAAAAAATCTTGGAGCTCTCCCTAACTTTGTCCCAGCATCCCGTATCCTACTATTTTATTACTTTTCCTCTCAGTTATCTTACCACTGTCTATAGTTTCAATGACTCTCTCTGCTGATACTTCTCCAACTCTACTTCCAAGTAGTCCTCTTCAGCAAGAGATCAAGCCAAATGCGTACTCAAAAGGTAAATGTACTTCAAACTTAACATGTCCAGTAGTGAACTTATGAATGTTCTTTCACACATTTTTCCAAACAAATACATCTCAATATCCTGCAGTGTTACCAACTTCAATTTAACTGCTCTTGTACAAAAGCTTAGTCATTTTTGCAAGGCCAACAGTTCCCTTATCTCTGTACACAAGTCCTATTGGTTTATCTTCTAAATATCTCTCCATTTGTACTACCACACTTCAAGGCCCAAATCTAAACTAGTGCGCTTGTTTGATTGGGGCTACATTAATAGCAAACTAATTGCTGCACCATATTCAATCTGATCTCTTTCCACTCCCTTCTCAAAACTGATGCAAGAATACTATTTTTAAAATACTAAGTTGACTATATGGCATCACATCTTCCTTTCCATTTCTCCTATTGTATTGTATCATTCTTAAAATTAAATACAAATTCTTCAATGTCCTGTGTACTATCTCTGTGATATGTTGCTTTAGTTCTGCTTGCTCTTTCACTCTTTGTATTTACCTGAATTTAGTTACCATCTCACCCTGATTTCTCTCTCTCTTATGGAATCTTATTTGAGGTTCTCCTTTCTTTTCTTAAAAAAGTTCAAGCTTCTGCCCATTTCTCCTATCCAAGTGCTAACTAACAGCCCTGACCCTGCTTACCTCCGAGATCAGACGAGATCGGGCATGTGCAGGTGGTATGACCATAGATGCTTCTGCCCATTTCTCCACAAAGCTATACCTATTCTTCTTTCAGATCTCAGCTGAAGTAACATTTCTTCATACAGACATGTCTTGATCCTAGTTCTACATATATATATTTTCTTTAAATTCAGAAGGATGCTCTTTCACTTTGGAGCACTTATCTCTTTTCATTGCCATATAATAATTTAGCAGAACACATTACTTAGTAAACATTTCTTCACTAAATTTCAACTACAGGAGATAAAAGACTGAATGTCTGCCAGACACACCCTCAGATTGGAAGTACGCTTGGCATCCAGTAGAGACTCAATTAAACACCGCTGCATGAATGCACAGTGAATATAGAAACTATTGAAAGCATGATGATAGCAGACTACATGGAAAACATGCACAAGTCAGATAAAAAAGAGAAAGTTCTTCACAGTGAACTCAGTCAATGCCTGAAACTGTGAGAAACAATATATTCTTTAAAAAAACCCAGAAACTGGGCCACTCTGTTCTCTCTTGCATGGTGGTCCGCCGTCATGCTTTCCTACATTTACTTGGCCCACATTTGCTCTACAGAACATATTTCTTTTCCTACCTTTAGTAAAACTTTGATAAAAACACAAACTAGCTCAATTGACAGGATCATAGAATTTAGCACAAGAGTCTAAAAGACACTCTTGGAGTCTATGACAACAAAACATATCTGGTCTTTTATGGCCCTTGAAAACTAGGAATGGGAAATAAGCCAGTTGAGCTCAATCACTCCATCTTTGTGGGGCTTTCTGTTTTTTATTTATTTTTAGTAAGATTGATTCTTTATAAGAAACCTGGAAATCTTGGAAACTTGGAACAGTGTAACAGTTCACTACAATGACTGCACTGGTTTGTGGAACTATATCTCTTTTACTTCACAACCTTGAGAGAAAATCTCTGCTGATGTAATTTGAGTGAAAAATCACTCCCTGACACAAAGAGCGATGGCCAGAAGGCTAAGACCACCAGCATGGTTACCACCTCTCTTCCTTCCAGAAAAGCCTGGGATGATCATCATTCGCATAGATTTGTTCATTGGATAAGTAACAACTAGCAGTAGACTATGCTGGACCCTGAGTGGCTATGGGGATGCTAGATATCCCACGAATGGGAGACGAGACCAACATCTCCAGTCTCGGTGATTAGAAAAGATTATGGCGCTGTTGGTGGAACTAGGAAGTTAAAGGTCAAAACTAGATTGGAGAGGATGGTTGAGAACAGGATCCTGTTGCATTGTGAGCAAGCAATCATGACTTTAAATTGAAGAAAATTGAGTCATTTATCATTGGATCATTAAAATTGTTCCCTTCCATGTGTGAGAAATTGACCCGAATAAGGCCTTGTCTAAATAAAAGTCCCCACATAGCTTAATTTCTCCTAACCTCACAACTCCTTTTCGGCTCTCTCATATTTATGTATGTAAACTAGATTACCTTCATCCTCTGGCTATCCCATTAGGCATCACTACCAAAGTTAACTGATTGATGTTTGAAATTGGATAACAGATACAGTTGTGAAAATTTAATCGCAATGTGAATTGTGGTAAGATGAGTCTCCAAAAAGAAAAATAGCAAGTTAGTAAACTCTGAATTTATGCTGATGGTAAATTTACACGTATATGCCACACTTTGAAGTTAGGATAAACTGGACAATAGACTCTGAATTGAGAGAGACTGAACCACATTATAAAATATGCTCACTTTCCTGGATACTAGTTTTTTTATTACTAATCTACAGATAGGTGCCAAAAACATTTGACTTGGCAGTGACATCGTGAGCACTAGGGACAGCTGAACTGAAAGCTCTTGCCTTGCCACTGTGTGCAGTTTTCAGGATATTTTTCAAAAGTGCAATTGCAGTGACTGTGAGAAAATCAGACAGTGTATGATAGGGAAATACCAAATATTCCATTCACAGTTTACTTTTTATGGTGCTTCTTAATAGTATCCAATATTTATATTCAAAATGATAGCTTTAGTTATGCTCATTTTTTAAAACTACTAAGGAAAAAAAAAAATCCAAGGATTCATCACAGAATTAAATAACATGACAAAGTATATCAGAAATTGAGTTGAGAATTTATACACAATAGCATGTGTTTTGTGGGTAGTGATAGCCCACTGAAATCTAATTTAATCAAATATTTAAAGAGGTAATAATTAATTTTTAAAGAATTGAAGTGAACCATAACTAGGAAGAAATGTTATTGTTTATTTTTAATGCCAGAAGAGTATTCCTGATGCAATTTTAATATTTCATTAAGGCAGTAACTTTCATATTGTGGGTTTTATCCCATGTTTTTATGTTTGATGATATATTTTTTTCCTCTTGAAAAAAAAACTTGGAATTTTATTGCCTAGCAGTGGTGGATTATGGGAAGTGTGCTTCTCCCATTCGTTTGATTGTGTTCTATTATCACCAAATTACCAGGGCTTAATCAAGCGCATTATGAATGGTATATTGGCTTATGCTGGAAAGAGGACTTATTCATATTCCTACATCTTTTACGGTGACAGTGCAAATATTTTGCTACATGCTTTTCTTCAAAAGTTTTCTTACATTGCACAGGTTTTAGGTGTATAAATTAAAATAAGTAAAGTTCTCTAAGTTTGTTTGTCTTGCTTTTTCATTAGTCTCAAAAAAATATTTATCATGTTTTGAGCATGTGCTTCTGAGCTTTTAGAAAGTTATTTAATTATCTCTCATTTCCTCCATGGTAAACTACAAAATGGATACACACATTAATACGCTGAGTAAATAGTATTTTGCAGAAGAATTAGTTTAAAATAATGGACAAAAGACACTTAAAATGAAAAATAGACAAAGACACTGACTTCTCAGTCTGATAGATGAAGATGGCATGTATTTTCAATTTTGAATTGAAAAGTATAAAAGATTATAGAGACTGACTTGTACGCATTTTAAGACAAGCTCTTTTTGCATACTGCACCCTGAACGCACCTTGTGACTCTCCTGTTTCCTTAATGGTCATGTATACCCGACTAGACTTGAACACTCAGTCGCCTGTGACTCCTCCTCCTGCTTTAAACCTGCACGCAGGAAGTCACGAACCTATTTTATTCAAAGAGATGCTATTCTTTCACAGCTTATTGATGACATTTTAAGAGCAGTCTTGCCTCACTAGTGGGGAATAATTGGAACTAGGCTGAACACCGCTTTGGTCCTGCCTAACAAACCTTCTAAATAAAACCCTAAACAATCAAACTCTACCCAAGAAACTTAACTGTGTCTCAGAACATATGTTAGAATATTTGTGATAATATAACATTTCTCTAGCACCTTAGCAAATTAAGACACATCATGTACAATATTAGACTAAGTATTGGTATACAAAACATCAGTAATATTAACTCTTCGGGTGGAAAAAAATAAAATAAATTGTAACCTACTCAAAATTAACACAAGGGGAAAATTAACAAAGAAAGTAAAAGCGTTACTACATCTGTGTACAGATGTTCAGAAAATAGAATCAAGGCAAGAAAAAACTAAAGGTTTAAAACTAACCTAAAGTAGAAATTCTATGTGAAAGCTGCTGTAGAAGATGGAAAACACACTGGATGGGGTTTAGCACATGTAAAACACAGCAGAAGACGAAGCTCATACATTTGAAGATATAATAATAGAAATAATTCAAAATGAAATTTAAAGAGAAATAAAATAATGATTTGAAAAATGACCAGAGCATTGAGAATTTGTTGGTGTTTCAATCAGGCTAATCCATACTTAATTAGAATTAATGAAAAGAGGTATGAGAGAAACTATAATAGAAATAGGCCAAACATTTTCCAAATGTAATGAAACAGTTCTCTATAGATGCAAGTAAAGCAGAACACCAAAGACACAGTAAGCTGCCACATGGCACGTCATAGGCAAACGTCTCTAAAATAAACTACTTAAAAATACCCAGGAAGAAAAAAAAATACAGAATTATGAACAAAGGTAAAGAAGGAAAATTTCTGCTCAGAAAAAGGCTAATGGAAAGACAGTAGAACATGATTACATTAGTAAATGAAAAGCAAAAGAAAACAACATGATTCATCCTATGAATACAGAACTTTATACCCAGAAAAGATCCTTCAAAAGCAAAAACAAATGTAGAACAGATATTTTAAAACAGAAAAATTAATCACCAGAAGAACCCCACTATAAGAAATATTAAACAATGATCATGTGATAAAAGTGAATTGCTACAATTTGATATCTGCCTATACAGAAAGAAAGAACTGCACCAAGCCAATAATTTGAACAAGATCATGTTAAAAATCTAAAACACACATTAAGAATACCAATGAGTTAGATGAAGAGGGAAAATGGAAAAATTAAAAATGTAGTTAATTAAAATAAAGCTTTTATTTTGATAAGCCAAAAACTTATTTTTAAATATATCCATCACAAAGGCTTAACCAGAAAGTTAAGGTAGAAACCAGAACTCCAGAGATTACAATGTAGATAGAGTCTTACATAGAAATCAGTGAAATGGAACATAATATAAGAGAAAACATACACACATATATACAACAAGGAGATGTTATAGGCAGTGCAAATTAGAAAAGTTAGCTTTTGAGCTGCTTTGAGTAGGCTTCATTCTAACCCTTTTCAATTGGTAAGTTTCTTCATTTATATCTTAATAGTAGTGGTAGAACACATACCAATAATCACATTAAATATAAATGACCCAATATCCCAATAAAAATACTTAAGTGGTTCCTAAAGCACCTAAAAAGTAAAACTTAGACATAATTATATGTTGCCCACAAAAAACATACCTCCATATAGAGAAATATAGGGTAAAAGCAAAATGATACAAAAATATGTTGTGCTAATGATGATACGATAGCTGGAATAGCTGTTAAATGTTCAACTTAAATGTTGAGATGAATAAGGAATTAATTAAATGATATAACAAACCTGATATTTGTGTATTGAATAGAAATAATAAACGTAAAGTTTTGTTCATCCTATATAGCCTAAAATTACCCAAAGAAAAACTGGCAATACCATATGAAATGAGAGACCAGTCCGAACTTAAAACCCAGCTTTTCAATAGTGCTCACTAAATAATTAATGGAACACATGGACAGAAAGTCAATATGATTAGAGAAGGTTTGGATAAATCAACTTTATCTAATTGTTGGTCAGAGAATATTCCCCTAAACAAACGGCAGAAAAATGTGATTTTTTCTCTAAGACAGCCAGAACATTTACCAAAATAAAATAAAAGAGGAACGGATAAGTGAAAACCACGCCCACCCTATTTTTCCCCTCCTCTGGACACAGATATAGGGTTTGGGGGGTCACACGTGCGCGACGTCGCTCTCGTTCGAGTTAGGCGACTGCCATTTGCAGAGAGAAAAGAGCATTACTTTGTTTTTAAATTGTAAGGACGTTGGAGAGAGCAGATTTCCAATAAAGAAGTTCAGGTGGTTATTATGAAAACAAGGATTCATTTTCACTTAGGGAAGCTTATTTACTCCACCTCCTGCCACGTCCAGGACAAGCATGATGCCAAGGTTGGATTTCCCTGATGAAAAGACCGAGAAGTGCTTCTTGGGATCCCATAGGACTGGGGAAATGTATATAGAAAGGAATAATGAGAATATTAATATGGATTTTTAGCCTGTACTTCTCTGTCCTGCTCAAAAACCTTAAAATTATCTCTAAGAAGTCAGTGCACAGAAGCTGAGAGCAGGGGAAAGTTGCAGGGCCATAAAAATAGAAGGAAGGGAGTTCCAGAAGGATTAGCATTGCCTAGTATTTAGCAGAGTATTAGAGACACACAATCTCATTTAAATAAAGTTGAGAACCAAAGGTTGAATAACTGCAAACCAAAAGCTGAAGCATTTCATGCAGACAAAAGCGAATTCCTGAGCTGGGAAAGTTTAGGATCAGCAGAATGTTTTCAGGACAGCAGCAGTACTTACAAGACTCCAGAACAGACCTTGAGTTTTGCCACTAGACTTAACAGCAGAATTATGTAATAAGTCAGTGCATGACATCTGCAGGTGAGAAAGACTATGGAGGCTACTTTCTTTGCCATATATAGGTGAAAATTTACTTTGGCGATGAAGTTTTCTCCTCATATCTGAAGCTTTTCAAGGTTGGTAATTTTACCGAAGTACCTCACATGTGTATTGCAAGACATGCATGAGAGGAAGTGCACAGCTGTCTTACTGAATGAATGGAAGAAACAATTCAGAAATTATTGAAACCTATTATTTGTAATTTCTAAATTACATTTATATTATTTATATAGAATCTCATAGATATTTGTAATTTCTTTTCTTAAATTCTTAAAATTCCTACCGCAGAAACTCTAGCTGGGGCCATTGCTTGGTCTTCCACAAGCAGCACAAAAAAATTATCTCACTTATTCACTCTTCCCTTTTCCCCAGGACCAAATAAAATGAATGGTGCATATGTATTCAATAACAGGAAGAGATCAGGTAAATCTTGTCCAAATGCAGTATTTAGGGTTTTCTTGATCAGAGTAAAGAAATAAATCCAATTTATAGCAGAATAGGGAGAATATTACCTAATTACTTGAACATCTTATTCTAATTGAGTTTAATGATAACATACGCCTGAAGGATTTCTTTCTAACATTTACAGTGTAAGGTTAAGGTTGTTCTTTCCTTCTTTACACGTGATGCTGTCCCACTTGTTTTAGTAATATATTTTTAAAGAATAATGTTGCCTTTATCTTACAACTATTTCTATAACTGTAGAGTTACATACACATGTCTGTGTATACCTATATATGTATATACACATGCACATTTGTCTATTTCTATTTATTTTACAATAAATCAGTAAAAGAAGGAGTAATAAATCACCAATTAGCCTTTCTTTAATGTTATATGTTTTTATGAGATATATGCAAACAAAAGTGTGTCTTTATACAAGCCAATATATATATATAATACAGAATATGCTCATTAATAAAGAAGTAGATGCCATTCTCTTATTTTTCATCCTTCCATTATTTTGTATTTTAGAAATATTATTTGTAGTGTTATTTGTGTTTTTATAATCACATAAACCAAGTTAATATATACTAATCATTGCACGTCTTATTACTTGCTGTTTAAAACACAGTAATTCCAACAGTGAAGCAAAGTCTTCACCGACTAACACTTCTCCCTATAGTCTTATGAGGCCTCGCTGTTTGATCAGGGTTTTGAGCCCTTCAATTGCTGAACTAGCAGTGTTTGTAAGTTTCATATGGTTCTAGCCAAAACTGCAGAGTGTGCAAGACTTTCCAAGAATTTCAGAAATGGCACAAAAGAAAATATTAAGTGCATCCACTAGTAAAGGTATGATGAGGAAGACACATTCAATGGCAAAGTAAATTCATTCAGAAAAGAGCAGCAGAGGCAATCAAGATAACCGGTGTTACCACATTACCCCCGAGAAAGGTATTGAAAATTCTGGCCTCCATCTTTGCTAGAGATAAACTCATCGCTTTACAGCGCCAGCCGTCCAAAATAGAAAATGCTTGATTCTTACATTCTCACAAAATGGGTGAAATTACAAGCCAAGTAAAGGATGCATTTTTCAAGGGTCAAAAAAGCCACCTTCTAACTTCCCTCACCCCTCCGCTCAGAACTCCTTCCAACAAATCCAGCTACCATATGAAATTAGATGCATTAAATTTATTTTGTAAGATCTTCATAAAAGGTTTAGACCAACAAGTTTGCAAACTAATTAAAGTAACTTCTGACTCAATAACATTTCGTTCCATTTGGAAATATTGCAACCAAGGAATTTTTTTTGGAAAAAGATATAGAAGGTAAATCATAATCTTTCAAAAGTATCAGAGTTGAATTATGAATAAAATAGCATGCTGATGATGAAGAGGAAAGAAGTACATAGCAGGCGCCTTTTGGGAAGTTGGCAGTGATTGGATTGGCCAGTCTGTTTTGTTGCACATGGAGCTTCCTGTTGGCTGGCTGACTCCGTGCATTATTAAACAGTCTGGGCTGGAGCATCACTATTCTCCATGAAGAATTTAAAGAAGATCTTGACTTGAGCTGATTGTCAGAGGAGTCATGCTGTGCCATGAGGTATAAAAATATCATCAGTCTTAGGTCCCTGGCACATTCAAACACATAGCGGGGTAAGCCAGGCATAAATGTTCAAGGTTTTATATAAGGTAACAGCTGCTTTGGTCAGACAGTGAATTAAATATGTTAATTTCCCTTACAACCAGCAGTAGCGACAACAGATTAAAGAGGGATTTTATGACATTTTTGGTTACCTACTAGACCCAGGACGATGGATTGTGCCTGCATCATCTCCCCGTCTCCACTGTGATTCTGTCCTTCCTCTTTGGAAACAACCCTGATCGATGACATTGCAAATATTGTGCATGCTTTGGTAGCACACTAACCCCAGCCAACTGTCATCCCTCCAGCCCTGACAGACTATTTGGGTCCGGTCCCACTGCTAGTGTTTGGTTAGTCGGTAAATATCAGAAATCACGCTGAAGGTGAAGAACAGGCTGTTACTCTAAGTCCCTCTACATGTGTTTCAAATCTCTGTGGAATCGATAGGGTCTAGATTGTAAATCACCACAAGAGTAGTGGCTGTGTTCTACTGTAGGTAAGTGGAAGAGCCAAAAATTGTTGGAGATAGTGATGAAAACTAATAGAATGGTGTGTACCAAACTTCACAATAGCTTCTCTAGACATAATAATGCTGAACTGTACTTTCTGGTAACACTATGAAAGGAAAGGTGTTCTCACATAGTTCATGAAAATTGGCCATCATGATACCTCACAGCAGAAATACAAGAATTCCGAGAGCCATTTATAATATTTCTGAGGTCACATGGGATTGCTAGGGAGGTTTTATTATGCCTGTTATGACACAATTGCTTCTGCAGACTCATGTGAGCACCCAAATGAAGGGTCGGGGTATGTAGGCTGTTGAAAAACTTGCACCTTTTAAGATTTGGTGATTAGCATTTTGATAGAAATATTTACCAGTATGCATGTCTCTCAGAGATCTTCAAAATGGGCATAGATTCAGATGAGCTAATATTATAAGAAGAGATAATTCTGACATCTAGTGTAACTTTGTAAAGTTTGGTAAACATTATGTTGCACATGTTTTTGGTGATACTGGTTTAAAGTTCTTATTATCTCTGGTTGTGCTGGATTATGCCTGTAATTCCAGAATTCTAGATTTAGTGGGAATCCATCTCCAAGTTAAAAAAAAAATTAAAAAATTCTAGGACTGTGGTCAATATGAAAACCCTGGACTCAATCCCTTGTACCAAAAAAAAACAAAATAAAACAAAACAAATAAAAGGAACCAAAATAATAGTCTATATAATTATCACTGAATTCAAAATGATGTGGCGGGGAAGTCTATTAATTTTGTCATAATTGCCAGCATGCATCTGCCTTCTCACTTGTAAAATGACATGCTTAAGGAAATGGGCTTTAAGATTACAACCAAGTCTATCTTTCTTTGAGGCAATGTGATAAATAAAAATCAATAACCAACTAACAACTTTGAGTGATTCACTTCACTACTCTGAGTCCCCGAAATTCTTTGGAAGTAAGGACATAATATATGTGAATATGACTAGTGCACTACAGAGTGGTACAGTATATTAGTGACTAATACTTTAAGATTTGTCATTTTGTTCTAAGATCTATATTCATTCTTTCAATAGAAGATACAATTTTGATTATTTAAAAAGTCTCAGAAGAATGGTGAACATTAAAGGGTTGTATGAAAGATACAAATACGTGGGGAAAAGCGCTCTGCTAGGAATGGAGATAAATTATTTAAAACCTTTCCCTAAGAAAGGAAGCGTGATCTTTGAGCTAAGTTTGAAATTCCAGGCCACTAGACTATCGCCTGGAAAATGACCATTCTCTTACTCGGCACTAGACTGAGACAAGAGAACAAAAGCACAGCTACATGTAAATATTTGTACAAAAAAAAGAACTTGGAAATAGTGGCTATTTAGTGAAGGGGACTTAAGTGGAGAATTGAAAAGGGTAACAAGAGTGACATAGAGTGGGAGGAAGCTACACGCTTCCCAGGAAGAAAGACTATTAATGACGCTTACTGTATATGGACATGGTCATGACGTGCAAAGACCCTAGGGCACTCAATTCTCTGTACACATCTGAAAGCCCAACACCTTTAACGGGGAGCCTCTCACCATGTTTCTTCATCTTGCTGAACATTTTCTCTCAGTGAAGGAAGGTGTAAAGACCATTGCTGATTGGAATCAACTTCCACCTATCAAGGAAGTAGATGAATATGCTAGTTATTTCAGGACTATGTGAGCTGCTTCTTTGAATTTATAAGGGCAAAAAAAAAACTGATATGGAAAATGATGAACGTCTCTACAGGAAAGCACATTTTGAAAAGTTTAGATCTTCTATAAATGGGAATAAAACTAAGAAATGAGGAGGGGAAGGTGACAAGGATGTGAGAAAAATTAACTGTTGAGAAAAAAAGAAGTATGGTCTCATAAACTGGAATGGGAAGAAGGAATACGATCAAATCCTGGCAAGTACCTAAAAATTAAAGGTGTAGAACAAGGCAGAAGTCACCATTCCTACGGAACAACATATAAGAAGGTAAATAATACTTAATGTTGACTATGTCAGAAAGATGGGGTCATATAGCAAAATTGCCCCCATATCTAGGGAGCCCAGTGGGTGAGTGCAGAGACCTGAGGCTTGTCAGGGCAGAATCCCCTGAACACCCATGAGCATGGGAATCAATACCCGTGCAGGGAAGCTGAACTTATAAGTGGTAAATTGCTGGAAGCGGGACATGGACATGTCTGAGAGAGAAAACCTCAGGCATATCAGAGCCCGCGTATGCTTATGTTTAAGAGTTTGAGCCAGTTCTCACAATGAACATTAAAGAAGCGTTCCCACTCTCCCCACCATGCTTCTGGTGAATGGAGGGGAGAGTAAATTATTTTGAAATGTACCAGCATGCTCTGCTCTTCCTAACAAGGGTTCACCTCTGCAGAAATTAACCAGAACCTAACATGCAGTAGTTTTATCAGAAACTAAGTGACTTGGGATATGAAATATACCTCACTCAGTTCTACTTTTCCACATGGACGCTGGGAAATAGCAAGCTCCAGAAAATTCTACTCACCCTGTCTTTTCAACCTGGGGCAAAATTTGAGAAGGAGATGTGAAGTTCATCGTTCAGGGGTACAGACTCGCCAAAAGGCTGAACCTATTCATAGTACCATAGAAAACTTAATTCTCTTCCCACACCTTAGAGCCATGTTACTAAAGGCCTACTTCACAGCTGTTGCTTTTACTGCTACAACATGTCTGGGTATCAGAAAAGTTACAAGCCATACTATAACACAAAAAATAGTTTAAAGTGAGAGAAAACATCAAAACTAGAATCTTATAGCAAGAATATTGAAATGATCAGATAAGGAAATTTTCGTTGTTTTAGTTTGTTTTGTTTGGGGGACAGGCTCATTCTCTGTAGTACAGGCTGCCCTTCTCCCTCAGTCTCCGTTGTGTTGGGATATAGGAATCTGCCTTTAAACTTAACTCTCACCAGGAATTTAAAACACGTATACTGAAGATACTAAGGGCCTTCCTGGATAAAGTAAATGACAAGTAGAAATGAATGGGCAATGTAAGCACAAAAATGAAAAACTTCGGAAAGAATAGAAAAGAAATGCTAAAAATAAAAAAGAACAAACAAAAGTGATAGGTCTGTTTGATCAGCTTATTGGTAGAATGGAAATCATTGCGGGTTGAGTCCTGGGGCTGGGTGGTCTCTTAAGGGAAAACACACAAAATGAAAAGTAAACGGAAAACAAAAAGACAGAGGAGAAAGGCAAAGAGAGGAAAATATTCAAAACATCTGAGGCAGCTATGAAGGTTATAACATTTTTGAAATGAAAAGTACAATTAGGAAAGAAAGAAAACAGATAAAATATTTGAAACAATGATTAAAAATTTTCATGAAACTAATATCAGACACCATTTCACAGGTTTAGAAAGTTTAGAGAATATTGACCAAGATAAATTCCAAAATATCTCCAACCAGGTATACCATTTTGAAATTATATGAAAGTCACTAATAAAAAAAACTCCTGAAAATGCCCGAACACAAAATGCATTTTATCTAGGGAACAATAATGGTAAAAATTATGTCGGGCTTCCCAGAAATGTAAGCAAGAAGAGAAGTGTGAAATACTTGAAATGTTGAAAGACAAAAAACCCATCACCCTAGACCTCTGTGCCCTGCAAAATTGTCCTTCAATTTGAAGGACATTGAGACTTCTAACTAAAAATCAAAAAAAGAGAAGGAATTTATTCCATGCAGATCTGACTTTTAGTCAACTTTGTGCTACTACAACTAAATCCATAGGTGTTATACAGAGAGCAGCCCAAATGGTCACGGTTCTCCCACCTGCCTTTGGCCTCAAGGAATGTTCCATTTGATCAGTTGAAGGACAAAAAGAACACTGGCGCCTGGGTTGCAGATGGTTCTGTACGCTATGCAGTCACTGCCTGAAGGTAGAGAGCACTCCAACCCCTTTCTCCGATATTCTGCACATTGGGCAGAAGTTTAGGAGGTGCGCTTGACTGCATTTGTTGGAAAAAATGGTCAGATGTGTAACTATGTACTGATTCATAGATTATAGCCAGTGGACTGACTGGATGGGCAGGAACTTGGAAACATCACCGGAAAATCAATGACAAAGACATGAGGAAGAAGTATGTGGATAAGCTTTTCTACAAAAGTAAAGAATGTGAAGACATTCATGTCTTATGTAAATGCTTACGGAAAAGGTGACCTCAGAAGGAAAGGTCCTTGATAATCAAGTGGATACAGCAACCTGCTCTGTGGATAGCAGTCAATCATTTCCCTCAGCCACCTTTATCATTACCCAATGCCCTTGTGAGAAAAATGGTCATTGTGGAAGTGATGCAGGTTATGTATGGGCTCAGCAAGATGGACTTCCTTCCACTCCTAAAGAAGCCCTGGCTGTATCCACTGCTCAATGCCAAGTGTGCCAGCAGCAGAGACCAACACTGAGTCTCTGATATGGCACCATTTTCTGGGCTGATCAGCCTGTGACCTAGTGGTAGGTTGATTATAAAGGATAGTTCTCATCATGGAAAGAGCAGTGCTTTGTCCATGATTTCCAGGTATGGAACTGTCTTTCCTGCATATAATGCTCCATCCAAAACTACCATCCATGTGCTTACAGAATGGGTCACCCACAGCTAACATGTGGTAATGTGGTAATATTTGTCCAATATCCAAAATTCACAGGTGGAAATGAGGTACCTGTTACCACTACCTTGTGTGACTCACTAGCAAAACTTTTGCTTCCTGTTCTCATGTTCTTATACTCTACTGGGTTAAAAATCTTACGTCCAAAAGGGAGAGAGCTTGTACAAGGAGGAACATCAATGACTCTATTCCTAAAATTCTCCTTGTCATTTAGGTTTCTTCATGTCTCTTGGTCAACAAATTAAAGAGGGAAGTTGGCAGAAAAGATTAAAGAGAGAAGCTGGCAGAAAAGAAAAAAATTAAACAGAGAAGTTGGCAGAAAAGATGGATCTAGGGAAATTGTACTATCATTCCACAATAGAGATAAGGAATATTCTATTTGGAGGCATCTCCTAGTGTTACGGTGCCCTACCATTAAGGTCAATGTCAACCAGAACAACCCCATCCAAGCATGATGACAAATAGTCCAGAACTTTCAGGAAAGATGTATAGGTCACTTTGCCAGGTAAACAATAAAGACCTGAGATGCTTGCTGAAGGTCATATAAATAGAAAATGGGTAGTAAAAGACAGTAGTTATAAATCCCAGCTACAATTACATGACCAGTTACAGAAATAAGGGTTGAAATTGCCCTGAGCATTTCTCTCCTACTTGGTTAATATGCCTGTGAATGCATAAGCAGATTTCTTTGTTTACTTTCTATGTACCATAGCACTGATTGACTTAATATCAGTACTTAAATGTTGTTAAATCTCTGGTATAAGATTTAAGTTATGTCACATCAGGAGAAAACCAAGCATCCCTTGAAGAAAAACTTTTCCCTCTGCTCAGGGTGGTAAATAGTACATTTCTGTTTGTATGCAAGGAAGTTATATTATGTTAGGTGTAATTATAGACTTACTACTTTATTTGGAGATTATAGTTTAAAGAGATGTGTGTCGTTGTCAGGTTGATAGGGTGGATTATGACCATTAATTATGACATGTCATCTTGAGAGAATTAAAAAGTCCTTTCAGATAAATAAAACATAGTTCCAGGCGTTGCTGAGGATGACTGACATGCAGGCCAGCCAACTGAGGCAGGGATGCCTTAGCCCAGGGATGGTAATCCAATGTATCTAAAAGTGTACCTTGACTGAGTCCGATTGTCTTACATGTTTTATATGTTCCTTGGCCTGTTAAGTCTGATTTTCTGTCTGTATATATGGTAATTAATTCTATGAGGTCTTATAAAGAAATTAATCTGATGCTGGAAAGATAACAGAAGGATGTAGAGAGGGGGAAAAATTGAAATGTGTTATGTACATGTACCAATTTCCTATAATGAATGGAAACATTAGTGCTACAAACATGTACAACAAAAGAACAAAAGTTTAAAAAGTGCCAATCCCCAGCTTAAAAAAAGAAAAATGTAAAATATTTTTAAAATTAGTTCAAATATTCAACTAATTGAAAATGGAAATATATTTATTAAAATGTGTGGAATACAACAAAGCCAGCATTTAGAGGAAAATTACAGCATTATGTGCACACATTAGAAAATAATTTTCTTTCTTTCTTTTTTCTTTTAACAAGAAAAGGACCAAAACAAATTAACAAACACACAGACATAAACAAAACAACATAAAAACAATAAAAATAATTTTATTTCACGCAAGGTGATAGGAAATTAACAATGGTTGTCGTATCACATATTGTTATCTTCAAATTGATGACTCAGGTAAACAAATATAGGCATGCAAAACTGATCAAACAATTAAACATTAAATGTTTTTTTAATAAAGTGATAGAAGTTAGTAGTACAGTTACCTTAGCTATCTTGTGCAATGAGTTATGGAAAATTCCTTTTCTTTTAATTTCCTTGAAGAGTTTGAGGGGTGTTGGCACTGAATCTTCTCTCAATTTCTTGTAAAATTCAGCTGTGAAGCCATAAGGACCTGGACTTTCTTTGTTGGTGATTTTTAAATCACATTTTCAATTTCATTAATTGATATTGGGTTATTCAGCATTTTTATATCTTCTTGATTCAACTTTGGTAATTTGTACATATTTAGGAATCTGCCTAATTCTTTTGTGTTTTGCATCCTTCTGTAGTAAAGATTTTCAAAGTCATTATTGATGATCTTCTGAACTTCTACAGAGTATGTAGTGATTTCATCTCTTTCATTCTTTATTGCATGAATTTCAGTTTTTTTCTTTACTTTTTTATTGCTCTTCCCGGGCAGATTACCGAAGGTCCCGAGCATCCTTAGGTTTCCTGGGTGTAAGATTTGCCCCACAATGGCGGCAGAAGGCCGGTCACCAGGTCTGCGATTTCCAGGTAGCTAATGGAGCGTGCAGAGCTCAGCCCCGAACCACGATGGCCCTAGAAAAGAATTTTACAATTTAGGAAAATTTTATTCTACACAACTAGAAAGAGAACAAATTACGTCCAAGGTGAGCAAAAAATAATTAGAACAGAAATCAATAAAACTGACAACAGAGAAAAACCAATGAAATAAAAAGTTGGTTCTCTGAAAAGACCAATGCAGATCAATTGACCTTTAATCATGTTAAGAAAATAGAGAGGATCTAAATTACTAAGATCGGAGATGAAACAGGGACCATTGCTACAGATCTCACGGACATTGACGTGACAAAAAATAGGTTTAATATGCAGTATAGCAAGAGCTAATTCTAAGAAATAATCAGATATATATCAAAGATTACATACACTTGTAAAAATATTGTTACCAGGTAACATAGAGGATGTTTTGGAGTCTGTAAAAAATGTTGAAGGGAAAAGAACCATGTTTGGAGTAAGAATGTAATTGAATTAGGAAATGGGCCTCTGTGAGAAAATGAGGTATTAACATATCACAGAGATAAAAATAAGTATTATCTTTCCTCTCCTAATATAATGAAAAGAATCAATGAGCATTTAGCAAGGGATAAAATTAATATCATAGCAAAAAAGAGTTTTGAGAATAAGTGGGAGAAAGAAATCTAGTATCTTGTGGTGCTATTTGACTGCAAATATCTAGGTGCACTTTGATTTCCTACTGAAGGAACAAATGTAGATCGTAACTATGACCACAGAATACCCCGAACTACCTTATTGATTGGGAGGACAAACGGAAATGACTACTGAATGTATAAAATTATGATTTTCAAGTACATTTTAAGGATATTATATATAAAGTTTGTAAACCATTAAAATAATAATATTGATGACCAATATAGAATGTTCTGTTTTTTTCCTAAATTGGCAGCCAGGAGATGGACAGGGTGGGGCAGGCAGTTTTCCAGGGTCTCTCTTATATATATGGCTCAAGGGCATGCAGACAAAGGAAGCATTTGGATGCTTCCAGGTTAGGACTGCAAGAAACTAGTTTCACTAATGTTAAAGACACTTGATGAAGTGGAGATTAGAAACTAAAATACAAAGATTCTACAGCGAAATCATAAGATGACAGTGTGTGCGTAGGAATTTGTACTGTCCAAGTTCAGGCACTGACTTCAGTGTCTCATGTAGTGAATGCTGTCTCAGGCAAAGTACTGTAAGAAGGCAGATAAACAAGTTGCAGACTGGGTAAGAGTCATCATAATCAGCTGGCCTCAGTTAAGTGGAAAGATTCCCACAATCTCCTTAAATTTGATGGTATAGTAGGACAACTCATGAAATTCAGAGAGAGACACAAAGAAAACTGCTGGCAGTGTTATAAAGGACATAGATTACAGCAACCAAGTACAGAGCTCTGAGAGGGGAAAAAAATTGTTTTGGTACTAGAGTTCCAACTCAAGGGCTCTATAATGAGGTACATCACCAGCTCTTGGGTACTTTTTACATTTGAGACAGAATCTTGTTAGGTCACTACATTATCTAGATTACACTGAAACTGGTCATCTTCCTGCCTCAGCCTTCCAGAGTGGAGAACTCTTAATAAGGAGATATTGTACCCTCCCCTAGGACAATCTGGACCTATTGACATCCTAGTTTACCAACACATTTCCAGCCAGGAAACTTTTTCTGGGCCTCACAGTGCAGAATTTTTATTGGGATTTTAGTAAAGAAGCATTCTTTAGTAAAGAAGTTTAAATTATTGGCCACTTTATTGAACTCAGTATCACATTTCATTGACCCCCTCATTGAGGCAGTTCAAAATTCCAGTCCTCTAATCATATGGTTGATCTGTCTGAAACCACTATAACAAAACTATCTCAACTCCCACAGCTCACCCTGTGTTACTTCATGAGTACAAAAAATATCTCGATCAGTATGGAGATTGGAATTTTGAAGTCCCGTGGGGTGGGGGGAACTGGGGCAAAGACTGGATAGACACGTGCTTCTTTTAATTTCACTTTCTCTCCCCGCCCTTTCTCTGTCTATCCCTCCCCTTCCACTGTCATTCTAGCAGTCTTTCTTTGGGCAATACTTAAGAGATCTGGATTAGTTATGATCAAATGTTAAGACATTTTATGTTTAAAAGTATTTCGCCTTGTTGATCAGTACTGATGAAATTAAGAGTTTGGTTGTTATTGATGAGGGATTCCCGTGATGATTTCAATGACTCTATACATTGCATGCTTTAAAAATAGTTCATCCTTGAGGGAAAATTAGTCATCTTGGAGTGAATCTAAGTTGCAAAACTGGAAAGAGTTCATCATTTCTTCCTCTGCCCTCTTGTAAATGAAACACTAGCTTTAAAATTTCTCTTTACCATGAAGCATTCACTGTGATCTCTTAATTAAGGAGCTCTGTTTAGCCAACAACTCAATCTGGTGCATGTCATGGGTATTTTTCCTTTGTCTAAATATATCTCTAGGAGCAAAGGTATATTATCATTTATGTCAGGAAGTGACATGAACATCGTACTTGTTAATCCATAAATAAGGGTATGTCTGTCACAGGCAGAGAAAATGAGGGGGTGGCAGAAGAGACAATGCTTAGCAGCAGGGTATCTGTGTGCCTCTCCATGAGCATGTGAAAATTAGGATGATGCTGGCTTGGCGTTCATTCTGTTCACAATGAAGTGGTATGGATAATAAATGAATATGCAGTTCTACTCCTCAGTATAAAGCACATGCCCTTTATAAAGTTTATAGCTTTCCTAAGGTTTTGTGGCAATATTTGTAGAAAGTTTTGAAAAATTGTGAGGTCTGAAAGAGACGAAGTCACTGAGAGATAGAGCGCTCTGTCAGACAGGCTGGAGAGAAAGGGAGTTCATCCTGATTGTACACAGTGGAGTTTTGATGCAAATGCCAAAATGACAGGTAAAGAGAAGAGAATTACTGTGTGTTTTCATAGCCCCTGAGATGACATTGGGAGGATAAATCTTCCTGCCAGGGAAGAAACAGACTATCTGCTATTTTGACAAGAGAGAGTTTATAAACACCAGAGGAAACTGCAACCTTCGGCAAAAGAGAGATTCTGAAAGTAGAGATAAGTGTGTCAAGACAAGAATGTCTAGATGAAAATTAGCCAATACTAAGCAGGGCTGTTGAGGAACCCAATGATGAGAGTTTTAGCTGCTAGGTAGTACTTTGGAACATCTATTCATTACTTCCCCTGTGCAGTATGAGACATGACATGAGCATCTATTACAAATAATTCTGAAGTATTGCTATTAAGTCAAGCAGAGAAGCAATATGAGACTTATATAAATACAGATTTTTAAATCTTGGGAATCAAAGAATTTTACACTGACACATGGATTCGAGTGATTGCGAAGCTGCCCACCGAGCTGTAGATTTTCTCTAACCGGCTCATTAGGTGAAGGAGAGGGAAAAGGGCCAGGGTCTCAGTGGCAATTCCTGCTTGAGCCCCAAGGAGGCTACAAAAGAGGCAATACTACCCCAGTGACACTTAAGCTTTCTTATACTGACAAATTCTCATTTAATTTGCTGCCATGTCTTTCTGTGTAACTGTAGCTACTGTTAGGTTTTCATTATTCATTAAATAAATGATGAATATACTCAAGCACTGCAGCCACGTGAGCTACACAAATGCATTTTCACATTACTAACATATGGCCAGTTTGTGACTCTTCTAGGTCTCAGTAAATGTTTTGACAAGAGGAGACAGCAAGGACAGAAGGAAGCAGTGGTCCTGGCGAAACTCAGCCCCATTTCTAACAGCGGTAATGTCCTCCGAGTGTTTTCACTGGGGCAGTCCCAGATAAATTGCTGTTATACGTGCATGCAAGAGCCTAAAATTCCTTTGAAAGTTTATAATTTCTCATGGGAAAATACAACATAAAAGTTACTTTTACTCATAGAAAAACAAAACCATATTTTCTTGTCAACCTTTGCTGTTGGGAATTTCAAATTTTTTGCATTTTTTCCCTGTGATTCTTAGCTGACCCAAGGGACAGGCGTTTACAACATAATTTACTTTCAACGTGTCTCTGTAAATCATTGTAATACTCTATTGCTTGTGGACAGGAAATAAAGAAAGGGGGAAAACCCCTCCCCCTTGGGCTTTATGTCCCACTCTCCCTAGACGCCATTAGCCAAACACAAACAGAAACTTTCCCTTTTCATACTCGGTCTCAAAAACACACACAAAGAAATACACAGTGAGTAAAGGTAAAGCTGGAAATACATACAGGCTTTCAGGAAAAAGGTTATATTGTAAAGTTAATTGGGAGAGAGAAGATTTGTCCTATGTGATGTATAAATTGTAGAAATTTTCAAGTTGCTTGAAAGTAAGTAGGTTGTCTTTAGCCAAATGATTTAAAATCTTTTTTTTTTTTTTTCATAAAAATCCCGAGTACTTGTAAAAACACTTTTGCCAAGCTATTAATATCAAGGATCATTCAGTTTTATATGAGAATTTGATGACTTATACACTGGTTGAACCTTCACCTTTTACAACCTTAATGGGGATTTATTAGCTATTTCACAGTGTGTAAATTTGAATCTAGGTCATATGAGAAAGAAAAATAGGGCAGATCCAGGCCTAAAGAGTAATCTGAAAAATATTAGATCAGAGGAAAAACAGAAAGTGGAGAAAAGGCACAAAATTAAAGAGATGGCTAGAGGTATCTTAAGCAACCTCAGATTTGAGGACAGAAACTGACAAATTATGACTCAACCTAGACCATTTGGGCTTAAATTCAGGTGTTTGGTGAGCCTCATGCCTATAGGAGGACATACTGTAGATTAAGGAGTTAAAATTGCTTCCCGACCTGATTCTGCTAACTGTCCATAACAGGAAATGTAACCCAGGTGGGTTTGATATTCACAAGATTAAAGCTTATGTCTACCATCAAATAGTGACCACATTAAAGCTGTTTTAATGAGGCTGCAGGAGATAATGAATGAATGCTGCTAATTCATTGCAGAGGAGACAGCCTGACCTTCTTCTGACCTCTTTGCCGCCAGGTATCTTAAACAATATATTAGTTCTGCTTAAAGGCAAAATGGGATGGTCCTTAAGATAAGGATAAAAACAAGCCAAATGCTCAGGAGAATGACTCTTGCTGGTGTTAAAGACTGAACATTGTTTTTTTTTTTTTTTTCCTCCTTAGAGTCGTTAATAAAAAGGACACACTGGGTAACAGGATGAAAACCATCCTGTCACCTTTATCAAAATGACAGCCTTCAGTTTCACCAGGCTATTTGCAGCAGTTCCTGTGATACTCTCCAATGAAATCATCCAAGGAAAATCTGTAAAGGCCTAGGTGGAGGACTTCTATATAAGGATGTAACTCTACTGGTTTAATTTAATCCTGAGTAAATTTTAGAGGACTTAGAGGGACTTCTTATCTTCTAGGTAAGCATTTATAAATGTCTAACATTTCATAGATGTAAGAAAACATTGTATTAGAGATTACACTTGCTGGAAGAGAGGTACGTTTCAGTTCTTTGTTGTGAATTCATTGTGCTATTATCTGTTTTATCAGTCGGTAGGAGTAGCAGGTAGTTTTAGGTAAACACTAGGGACCTGGTGAGGGTGTTTGTTGATTAAAGATACACACTTATTTTCCACTTAAATAAGACTTAGAATTAGAGAAGAGACAGGCATAGAATATTTTGTTTCCTGTTTTTGTCATTCAACAAAAGACTACCAAATAAAGGAGAACACATAGAAATAAGAATACATTTTATGACTTAGCCAACATAGATACCATAAGGACTTTATCACACAGTGTTTTCAGAATTTCTTTGGCAAGAAGAGAAATACAATGGGTGAAATCCATGCAGCTTACATTGCCTACTATTGGAGTACTCAAAAAGTTTAAGGAAGTTCAAGAAAGGGTTTAAGTGTCTTGAATGGATACTATGTTTCTCTCTACATGCACAGCCTCAGCTTTTCAAGGATATCTTTGGCTGAAAATGCTGAAGAAAAGTTAAGCAAGTGGGGAAAATCCTCAAAATTATTTTCTAGGCCAGATTTATTTTGGCAGATACATTCACAAAACTATGTAGTGTATCAAGTTTTGAGTATTGTATTTGGACACTAATCCATAATTGTAGTCATCAGTTTACTGACAACCATCTGCTTGGACACTATTCCCACCTCCTAATAAGTAATATTCAATTAAAATAGCAACAATTTTCAGCAGCAAAAGCAAAAATGGCAATGGTACTGTTAAACGTACACGTTGGGCTACGAGCCAAATAATGATCCTGTTTCATCATCCAAACACATTTCGATAAAGCTATGTAGCAAGTTCCATCCCAACGAAGGACCTTGGAAAACCTGATCTACAGTTGACTGATATGCAGGTAAGGTTCAGTCTTATCTTTGAGGTTTTTTCAGCCCAGCTATCATAAATGTCTCAGTGCTTCTCTAATGCCCATGTGTCTTCTTGACCTGTGCAGGAGAGACAAATCTATATGATCAATGGCTTACCAGATATTTCTTTTAAAGTATTTCTGGTACACACCTACATAAAAATGCTCATAACTGTACAGAGATGTTCCATTCCTGCCGTACCCATAAAATCTGCCTTCTGTCCGTCTTCACTTTCAGCAAAAATCTCAAGGAAAACAACTACTCTATGCATTTGACAAGGTCATACAACATAGAATCCTCCTCTCTCCTTTTTAAATAATCTCTATAAGATTAGAATATCAATAGATAAAAACACAGTATAAATATACTGAGGAAAAAATGGAAACCCTTGACTTATTTACCAATGACTCCTTTACCTGAGCTGTTCTGGCATGACTGGCTGCATGACTTAAATTTTGCCCCTTTGTAGAAGTCTTCCCTGTTTTTCCTTTGGCTTCTTTCTGTGTTGTTTCTGTTGTTGATAGACCTTCCAGACAGAATGTTAGATGGTTGCCAGCAGCACATAGTCTACATTTTAAGAAATGTCAACTGGCAAAAAAATTCCTCAAAAGGTCCAGACAAGAACAACAACAAGAACAATAACAACAACAACAACATCTAGAAATCTAATCTCATTGTTTCTTTTAGATCTGAGTTACAAGTTCTTATTCCTGTTTCTAAGCACTATGGTACACAGAAAGAGGAAGGGATTTGATTGGTCGGTCTGAATTATACACCTGTTCTTGGAGTAGAGCTGTTATCAAGGCTGCCCAAGGGGCAAGGAGAAGCATGATGGTGGGTCCATAGAATGGAATTAGGAGAGAAGTAGGTACAGGCAGAATATACTCCAGGGATACACTTTCTTTCCTAAAAATGAAGCAAGATGCAGCAACAACAAAAAATAAAGTCTGACTACATTAAACTGTAATCTCAATATGACCTGAACTATAGAGTAGAGTGAATGAACAGTAAGCCTATTTTGGGAATCATGTGGATTAAGTCTCATTAGCAGGCTGTTGAGAAGGTTCTCACCATTTTTTAATGTTCAACAAGGCTTACTGCATTTACTTTAAGTAAATTTTGATAAGATATTTCAAGGAATAGATGAAATTAAGAGGATACAGTGTTTTTTTTTTTTATTTTGAGTGAAGAAAAAAATACCCCACAGAAATGTCTTAAATCATGGACATTAAATATATAAAGATATTTCACATTAATTTTATCTACCAGCTGTTCCTTCTCACTGCAAATTAAACAAAGGGAAAAGCTTCATTTGCAGAAAGCAAATTTAGATGAGGCATAAGAAATCTGATGCGTCCTGTGCCTTGCATGCACCTGTGGCGAGCGAAGACGGTCCCTCCAATAACCTTGCCTTGAAGCTGTTCCTTACCTTGCTGCAGACTTGTACTGATCTCACCTCATGCACCTCCTGATCCTTTCTGCTTAAGGAAAACTTGTCAGAGCTTTTGAATGCTAAAATATATTCATCCTGAGAAGAGAATCTGTGCCTTTCACTTCTGCTACATTTCCATTAAGCTAAGAAAAGGGCTATCAGCACCAAGTGGCTCTGAATTGCATTTCTCAAAATCAGGTGTCGGAACCACCTGCAGCTCTTCTTAAAACACAAATGGCTGTCCCCTCCCACTAGCACCACAGATTCTCATTCAATAGGTCTGGAGGGGACCTGGGAATTCTCATTTTTGAAAAATTCCCAAGTAATGCTAAAGCCAGGGTCTGGTTGGTTATCATCCCAGGCATCCTTCTTTAAGAACCGCTAGGTTCAATTTTCCCCTTTTGTGGCAAAGAAAGACCTTGGGGACCCTTTGAAGTAGGTGGTTGACTGGGAGCTTTAAATAGTTCCACACACTTAATGAATTAATGAGCTCAGATGATCAGTGTTTTCTCAGAATCTTTTCATTGAACTAGGTCCATGCGGAGGTTTTCTCACTGTTTCTTAAAAATGTAAGGCTGCTGGAAATCTTACCTTTCAGAATTCTGGCTTGTTACTGAGCACTTTATTATAGGTCTAGGTCCATTTTAGCTCTAGGTCTTATCTTCAACGGAAAGACAGAGACCTCAGAATTTCAGAGAATGAGACCAGGGTCTTTTTAGTTTTCTAAGGCCTCCCACCTAGAGGAAATAAAATACCATCTGTCGCAGTGTTTCTCCACTGGGTGCTCATTTTGTAGTATAAATATGCAGTAACAGTATTAGACAGGTTTAAAAGTGTAGTTTCTTCAGTAAGTTAGATGGTAGTGGGGATGGGGGCTATTCGAAAACTTAAAGTATGTAAGAAATTATTCTAGTTGTGAAGAAGACACTGCTAATTGTCACAGGAGAAGGTCCAAGGACATCCCCCAAAGAGGAAATGGGGACCTCAACTCGGCCTGCTAAGTAATTTCTTCACTTCATAAAACAATGAGGACATATCAGTGGAAGGAAGAGAATAGAACTAGAAAGACCTAGAACAGAACTAGAGCAGAACTAGAAAGTACTTGAACGGAACTTAAACAGAACTAGAAAGTAAGAGAGAATGGGGAAAAGAATCCAAATGCAGTAACTGGAGAGCTCCAACTCTGAGGGCGGGGTGTACACCGGCTTACTGGCACAAGCACAAAGCCAGCTTTCCTGGATTAATGGAGTGGTGATCATTACCTTAGTCCTGGATGATCATTATCTTGGTTATTCTTCATAGCTCTGGAGGAACCCATGGGGTTTGAGGTCAATTCAGGCCCCATGAGATGATTGTTCTTGCTGGGAAGGGGTGATCTCATCATGGGATGGTCTGCAAGAGTGTACTTCTCTTGGACCCAAAAGTTTACAAAATTCAGGTATCATTCCAGGGGGTCTGTAACTGTGTCTTGTAAAACCTGGCAATTTAGTATCCCTGAAAACCCTAAGAATTACTTACTATTACCTTGGTATCCTCAGGCTTGAAGGGGGATAAGACAGGCTAGGAAAATTGAGAATAAAAGAAAACCTTATTTTGTCCACATTTCCTAAAAGATTACCATTTCTATGTGCAGATCTAAGCAAGGATCTGATCAACAATTTTCAAGTAATAAGGGAAATTAAAAAGTTGAGGTTTTCATCTTCTCTTTAACCTATCTTTATTACTTCTTTTTACTCTAAAGAGAAAAGAACAAAACCAAAATAACAAAAACAAAGACAAAAACAAAACAAGGGAAACACAATAAAAATGATACAGGATTTCAAAACAAGATGATAGGAAATCAGCAATGGTTGTTGTACTACTTATTGTTATCTTCAAAGTAGTTGCTCTGATTACCACGTTTAGCCACATAAGATTGATCTAACAATTAAACAAAAACTGTTCCTTTCAATAAAGCAAAAAAATTAGTAGTACAGTTATCTTAACCATCTTGTGTATATATACACTTTTTTTCTTTCCTTCCTTCTTTCTTTTCTCCTTTCTCTCATCCCAGTTGTTCTTTCCTACTGAGCAGTTTCTTTTACCCTATTTCATTATGAAAGAATTACACAGGGAATCAGAGTAAAATTGTCCCATGAGATGCAACTATGGGTGTGGTGGATTAACTCATGGTCAATTTGCAACACCCAGCAGAAGCGAATCAGCGTGGTGCTGGGCATGATGGCCCACCTGAGGACTGTTGCCAACAGCATAGAAAGAGAGCTGGTGGGGAAGATGGCATGCTGTTGATTCTCCTGAAGAAGCTTGTCACGTTGGTTTTCCTGATATGATCTCAGCTGTTGTCATCATCAGAGAAGCTTGGGTCCTCACTGTCACTGAGGATGACTGTGGTTCTTTTAGGAGGAGCTCTTGAGTGTCACATCCTGGCTCCAGTGCAGATCCCTCAGCCTGCTGGCACAGACCCTTCAGCCCACTAATGCAGACTTTCTAGCTTGCATCACTGACATTTGGACCTTCCCAGTCCAGACCCTTGAAACTGATCTGCACGGGACATTGTTGTGGGCTCTAGACCTGCAGTTGGACTTGTGGAGGACAATGCCATGGACTTTACATCTTCAGCTGGACTTGTACAGGACATTGTCATGGGATCCAGGCCCTCAGTTAGATTCTTTGGGTTTCTACTGCATGGACAGGTTTCCTGTACTCTTTTGCATTTGACTCTTTGAGTGAATATTATAAAATAGTCCTATAAATTATGTGTCCTGTATTAAATACAACCCCTTGTAAACCCTGACTGCAACAGTGGTCAAAAACCAAATAGTTTTTAAATGGACATAGTTTATACTAAAGCTAATACTATGCATGTAGAAATATTAATATTATAAACAGGTTATCTATCATGAGAAATACCAGTTCTCTATATGAACGTTGTTTACTCTGGTGAACAGGCTCCTTGATGACTACCTTGAGAAGTTCATTCATAAACTCATCATGTACTCAAGCCAGGGTACCAATTTTAAAATGTATTATTTCCAGCTGGGTTTGAGAAAAAGTGAGAACACTCCTGTGGGGATAAGCTTTGTTGTGTTAACTTGATTGGCTTGGGAGCCACTCAGGGGATTGGTAGGGCACATTTCCGGGTATTTCTGGGTGAGTCATGAAAAGGTGACCTTGAGTATTATGTCTAGTCCCTGACACTTTCTCTCTAACCCTATTCCCCTGCTCTGCTTCCTGGTTTTCACGAACTAACCATGTTCGCTCTGCCACACCCTTTCACAATGATGTGTCTGCTTTGAGTCTGCTAATCATGAACTAATTCCTCTGAATTTGTTAGCCAAAATAGTCTCTCCTCTTTTAAATTGTGGGTGTTGAGTATGGTATCTCACTGTCTAGAAAGCTGCATAATACATCTTCTAATGAAGTCACTTGTATTCCCCCTATGTTTCTTTGTGTGTATGATCTGGAAAGTGAAGTGCACATAGGATAGGAGAAACTTGAGAGAGTTTAGCCATTTTCTTACTTTCCTCCCATTCCCCATCCTTAGAAATTCTATGGTTCAATTTTATAGATAATAATTTAAGGTCAGAGAAAAAGATCCCATCTTTTCAGAACTTTGTTTAAAATAACAAAAAGAAATTTCTCATGGCGTATTTTCTATCTGTAAAAATTGGACTCTGAGAAAAATTATTGAGGTGTCACATGCACAACACTCACTTCAGGTCCTACATAGGTTACACATGTAAAAAATGCATAAAAGAGCAACCACCACGTGAGGCTGGACAGGGTATCTCCAGAGGTGGGGCTATTGAAGCTGTTACACAAGTTTACCAGATATAGTATATTTTTTGAGTAGATGTATAAGAACATAGATGACTTCACCATGATATTTAGCTGAGATGTCATCTCATCCTGATGCATTATTAACAGATGAGTTTATTATCATTCGCCTTCCTTTTATTTTTATTGTTTCAATTGTAATAAGTAGTCAATGGTTTTGAAAGATGGCAATTCATCAAAATAACAGAGAAGCTGTTAGGGAGCACAACCATGAGATACTTTGAATCTCTTAGTTCAATTTCACAGATAGGAAAAAACATCCAGGTAAAAGGTTGCTATATGTGTATATGTTGCTGAGTATTCCTGGTCATCAGCCTAGTGTAGAAACCAATGTTTTGGTACAAGTGTTCTCATTTCTACCTGAACATTGGCATCATCTGGTGCCCTTTGAAAGCCATACAAATCATTGCACTCCTGTAGTATGTCTAATTAAGTTCTCCAGGTAATGGTAACATGTAATCAAGGTTGATGATCACTAGTAGAAGAAGAGAATTTAACAAAGAGGAGAGATAAAATACATTTTAGAAGACAGTGTACTCTTTTGCAAATGTTACTAGGATTTATTAATACTTTGGATCTACTATTTTACATTTCTGTACACAACCCCCCAAACTCTGAGGTCCTTAGGAATATATGGGAAGGATTTTATTAGTTCTGATTCTTCTTTGTACAAGCAAATCAGCCTGGGTCTTTCAGCTTCCAGTGGAAGAAATGAAGATGCATTCTCCAGAGTGTCCCACAGATATTAGGATCGATGGAACAAAATAAAAGATGCAGGAGCAACTCCAAGCACACTCATCCACCTTATCACTGACAAAGGGGCCAAACACCTTCACTGGAAAAAGACCGCTTCTCTAATCAATGTGCTTGGAAAACTGGACTGCAGATGCTGAAGACTGAACCTAGACCTATCTCTCACCATGCTGTAAACTTAATTCAAAATGGATCAAAGATCTAAGTATTATTTTGAAAGTCAGTACAATTGTGTTATGGCACACATTTCTATTTTAACTGTATTTTAACAGCCTTTGAGGACAGGCTTTGTCATGTGAGTCTTGAGGTGTCTTCATTCTGCTAAGTCTCCCGTTGGATGGATCCTCTGACGTTTCCCTTCAGTTTTCTTGTTCATAGTTTCATGTCTATTGTTGGGCCTGGAAACCTGAGAAGACCTGGAATGATTCTGAAGATTTTATTCTATTGAAGATAATGATACATTTAGAATTGTCTGTGGTTCAAATACCACCCGGAATTTAAAATGTGGAAAAGATGTTTCTATAAAGTTATACATGTTTCTGAAAATTTGGATAAACTCATATGTACATGGAAGTGATAAGATTATTTAATGCTTTGATATTTATGCTGCAATGTTTGTGACACTGTTTCCAATGTGAATGAGTTTAAGATGAGTTAACATTAAGAAATATCCCTTAACGGTTTCATTGCATTATCATAATATTTTCCTGCCCTTTTTTTGAGCATTTTAGCCAGTGAGCTGTGCTGTCAGTGAGCTGACAGAGATTCAAGATTAGATAATCACAGATGTGTGTGTGTGCAACATAAACTACTTATCAACTCTAACTAGTATTCTGAACTTTCTATGGAAACAGAATAAAATATATATTCTAAGTAATATAAAGTGAGATATATTTCACTTCGTTTAAGAAATTGGCTCACAAGGCTAAAGAGGATAAGTCTCAAGACATGCAGTGAAAATCTAGATAAATATGGCTGGGGATATAGCCCAGGGGAACAGGGCCTGCCTGGTAAGTGCAAAGTCCTGAGTTCAATTCCTGATGCCAAAAACCAAAAAAGCTAGAGAACTACGAGATCCTCTACCATACTTCCAGTCTGAGTGTGAGTGAGAAGAAAATAAAGACCAGTGATGAAGCACACTCACATTCTGACAGAGAGGGCAAATTCTTCCTCATCTGATTTTGTTCTTCACATAGGAACAATGGGTTAAATGGAGCCCACTTACAAGGGGAGGGGAGCAATCTGCTTTGCTCAGTCTACTATCTCAGTTCCTAATCTCATGCAGAAACCTTCTCACAGACACATCCACAATGCTTCTTAACCAACTATCTTGGCACCTAGTGGCGCAGTCAAGTTGACACTTCAAATGAGCCGTTACACTCAGTGTATTTTTCTCTAAGGCATTTTATTTTGTCTTTGAATCGTTCTTTTCTCTTTAGCTTCGATTTTGTATACTGTGAGTGTCTATCTTTAATGGTATGAAAGTATTATATTAATCCAAATAAAGTACGAAGTAGAATGATATTCTTTGGCTTTCAGCTGAAGTTCATACATTTTGATGTTTCAAATGATTACCAACTTTTCCAATATTAAAGCAAAGATACACTCTAGAGTGTATTTTGCATCGAATTCCAAAAATCTTCCATAGATCATAGACTTAGACTGCATGTTGGCCATTAGTTACTAAGCAATAATATTTATACCATATATCATTTATTTATGATAATGAATGTTTTATGTGATGTGGAGGCACTGTTGCTGTTTCCTGGCTTAGCTCTCCAATTAAATTTCCTGCAGGCTTCTCAGGAGTATGGAGCATGACACAACTCAAGTGTGTAGGAATATATAGCCACCTCACGACTGCTATTCTACCTCAATCCACTTATAATACTGTTCTTCAAAGAGCTTATATACCATTAAATAATTGAAGAGAAGTGTTGATTTATTTGCCTTTCCTTTGTCTGTAATGACCTTAAAGGAAGGAAGGTAAGAAGGGAAGTTGAATGTTGATTCTGTTAATAACTTTATGTTTCTTCACTATGGTTTGCAGGAATAAGAGTAAGAGAGCTCAATTTTCTTCTTTCTCAGGGGGCCCCTGGGAGTGAAGAAAGCACTTCAGAATGATCCTATTAGGCATCCACTTGTTCTCAGCAGGTGCCAGACTGTTCTGTATATTACCCATGTCTACATAGGTAGATATATATGTTAGGAGGGGAACATGTGTGCCATGTGTATGTAATATACCTTCATAGAGACACCAAACGTTAGGTAAGCCTTAGAGAAGAAACCAAGTAATAGCACTTAGCATCCTTTCTGGTACTACCTCCATTCTTCCTTTTAGTGAATACATGAATACAACCATTCAGCCAGGATCATAGTACTTCAGTATATTTTTTATTTTAAATAGAATAAAAAACTCGATAAAAATGGTACAGATCAAAATAAGATGATAGGAAATTAACAATGGTTGTTATATTGCATATTGTTACTGTCCAAATAGTTGTTCAGATTACCAGAAATAGGCACTCAAAATTGATCAATTAGGCATTAACTGTTCCTTTCAATAAACCAATAGAAATTAGCAGTACAATTATTTTACCTATCTTATATAAATGTGTATATGTATACTTTTTGCCCTTCCTTTTTTCTTTTCTTTTTTCCTCTATCCTAGACATTCTTTCCATTTAAATAGTTTTTTTGCCCTTTCACTATATCTGTTATAACTTTCAGACTTTATTTACTCTTTCAAGTTCTTACACTAGGAAAACAATATGATGTTTACACATGTGGGTCTGATTTCTTTCACTTATGAGTATGCTCTCTAGTTGCATCCATTTACCTATGAAAGCCTTGAGTTTATCTTTCTTTATAGCTGAGTAATATTCCATTGTATAAAAATACTACATCATTTTCATCCATTTCTCAGTTGATGGGCATTTGGTTTGTTTCCAGTGACTTTAGTATTGACAGTCTATCCAAGATTCAAAGCTACTGACTCATCTCTATGTTGAGGAGTTGTTATTATATTTTGTGAAAATTTAAAAATAACAATTTACAGCTAGGCCACAGGACAATGTAGATACTTATAATGAGGTTCATCATTTGTATATTGCCACTGGCTTTTAAAACTTGTGAAGCTTTTTTAAATCTTTGCTTTTCCCTACTTAGAGTTCACTATAAACATCTTATTTATTCAAAATGATTTTTTTTTACTTTCATATAACTTTAAATAAAATAATCTCTTATCTACTCCTCATTTGTACATATGCCTAAGATTTTGCCTCTTCTCTAAAACTTTGCTAGATTTCACTTGTTTATTCATCCATTCACCTAAAAAATATTTATTAGTACCCTAATATTGATTTTTTCCTCTACAGGTAAAGAATTTGGACTTCTACTTCTTTCTTCTTCCTGAACTGTTTAATATCATCTTTGTTCCAATTACCAGTGACTGCACTCAGAAAGCAATCACTCAGTCAAACAATAGCCCCAAAATGTCATCTGTTGGTCTTTTTACTATTATCTTACAAAGTTTCTTTCCTTATCCCAAATTAATTTTCTAATTGTTCCTTTGGATTTCTATTACACTGTTAACACTGATCTCTCAAAATCTAGGGTTGGAAATCCTTTATGTAGCCTTAAATTGTTGGTATACTTTGTTCTTATGTATTACGTCTCTTTGGAGAGCACACAAAGAAACGTGCTCCCCACCGAAAACAATAACACCCACAGTTTAGAGTTTGAGAGATTTATGTTGACTCTCACTTTCAGTCTATGGTTGCCTGGCTCCAGGGAAGGAAGTTATGTCACAGGGGCGTGGCAGATGAGACTTGGTCACTGAATGGAGGCCAGGATGCAGAGTTAAAAGGGAGGAGCCAGAGACAAGACTACGCCATTTTAGGTCAAGACCCCAGCTACCTGCCTTTTCTGACCAGCCCCTACCTCGTAGCAGTAAATTCAATAGCTTAACCCACTAATGAGTATCTTCCCCTGTGATCTAGTCCTTCTCCAAAAGCCCCACCTCTGAACACAAGTGGAATTAGCGGAATATTCAGATGTAAATCATTAACACTTATGATAACTTACTGTATTAATTTTGTAGGGCTTCTGTAACACACTTCCACAAGTGGGGTGGGTGAAAACAACATAAACTTATTGTCTGACAGTCTTGGAGGCTAGAAGTTGGAGAACAATCTTACCTCCTTGTGAGAGCTATGTGGAATAACCTGTTCCTTATCTTTCCCCTAGCATCTGGGGGTTTGTTAGCAATCCTTCCTATTCCTTAACTTGTAGAACCAGCACTTTTTTCCTAGCCTTCCCATTCATATGGGTTTTGTCTGTGTGTCTGTGTCCAATTATCCTTTTGATAAGAACACCAGTTATATGGAAGTGGAGACTCACCTTACTTCAGAATGTCCTAACCCTCACAAATTATGTGTCCCACAGCGCTACTTCCATACAGTCACTTTTTCAGGTGCTTGGAGTTAGAAATTCAACAAAAGAACTTTGAGGTTTACAATTCAACTCACACCTCTTTATCAATGATGAGCAAGAGAAAAATGGAGGAGGAAGACATTAATAAATGAACTCTATACCTCTACTCTTCATCATTGCTTCCAGATTTTCTTCTACACTGAATTGTACAGTATCATCAAGGACCAACTCTCTTCACAGCTTTCAAGAGAAGCACATGAATATTATTCACGAGGATGGGATATGAAAGATTTTTTAAGACAGAATGCAGCAGAATCAGATTATAATGTTCATACTATAGATCTGTTATGTTTAATTTTATAATTTGTTTTAATGATTAAAAACTCCTATTACATAAATTTTTTAATATTTGTATTGTTCAAAATTTTACACATGTGTTTAGAAATTTGATAGCAGTACTCAAATGCCACACTTATCTAATCATTATTTTGCATAATTTTAATGAGTCTAGAAGTTATAGTGCAGGGAAAAGTTTTTAGAAAACTTGAGGTCACATCTTTGATCTACACGCTTGATGCCTGCTGGAAACCACTTAGTGAGATAGCAGAAACAATTATAAATGGTTACCTTTTGTTAATCTCAGCATTATGTGCAAATAAATATTCTGTGTCTTAATATCCAATTTTGCTTTGAGTATTTCTTTTGACTTCCTTGTAGTTCTATAGTATAAAATAGCAATTAAATGAAAGTTTACCTTTAATTTTAATCTTACAAATAGTTATATATCTATTATCTCCTCCATCAGCTGAACAGTTCAGTATCAGCTCATCATTAAAAGTTATTCTTCATAAATGTAGAAATAATTTTACATAACTCTTTTAAACTTAGACTTATGTGGAAGCCCATGGATCACTGAAAGAAAGAGAGAGAGACAGACAGAGAGACAGAGAGTGAGAGACAGAGAAAGAGGGAGAGGGAGAGAAAGGGAATAACTTTTCACATCTGATTTTTTGAGAATTACTAAAACCTCAGAGACATATACTTTTCTATAAATTCCTGTCCTTACTATTGCACACATCTAAATCTGGTGCATTTCAGGGTCCTCCAATATGCTGTATTCACTTCTGAGTATAAACCAGTGATGGTGAACCTATAGCATGCGTGCCACAGAGTTTGTATTATTGAAAGCTCTAAAATATTCTCCATCTCTGCTATAAAGTATTTCACTCTTGCTGGCATTTACCCTAGTCATAATCTTCCTATTATAAAAAGGAAACATACTAGATTCACATGAATGAAGTTATAGTACAGGGGGTCATTTCTGATTTTACTATAAATGACTGAAAATGTGGTTGGACATATTTCAATGGAAAAGCGTACTGTTGATTACTGCAAACAAGTTGACAGTAGCTGATGCTTGTTGTGGAACATACTGACCATGGAGAGTGTATGAGAGGGCATGTCTACATTTGCAAGCAGATGGACAGCTCTTTCCAGTTCTTCCAGATGCATTGGCATCACTATTTCTTCAGAGTTTGAATGATGTCCTCAAACTAAGAAGACATCACCAGAGTCTAACACCTCCTTGGTGGTCAGCTACGCATGCCTTCTCAAGGACTTTTGGGTCTTTCTTATTTGTACCTTAAATTGTATTAAGGGAGTTTAAGAATTAGTAAAACTAAGGAATGCGTGTTGTAATAATTCAAAAGGTTTTCTGGAAGACTAAGAAAACTAACAAAATAGCATTGCTAGACTTGTCCCACGACACAAAATTCTTTGTGTTCATCTGCAAAAGATAAACAATAGATTCTATACTGAACCTGCGATTTCTCCTTCTATTTTCAGCTTTAAAATTTGCACAGTAAAATCTCCTATTTAAACCCTGAGTATGTGTTCCTGATTCCTGCATTTCTTTGTTTATTTGCTAAAATCATATAGCACTTTTGACAGAAGGTCTAGGGCACTTTCCTTAGGTCGGCTCCTTCCCCACCTCTTTAAAATTGATCACTTGAGATGCAATCTGTGAATCACCCCAGTGATTCCTTATAAGCTCCCACTAGCATCACACACTAGCTGCTCATGTCAGAAGCAGAGGAACTACAGCGTGTCAGATCCATGCAATGCCAGCTCTCAGCAGAGAAAGACATTCATCAATGTCTTATTGCAACTGATGCCCACTTTGGGAATTTTGTTGTTGTGAAATTGTGGCCATGAGACTAATAAAAATATCTGCACACACACAAAAAAGTACAATTGGTTGTTATTTTTGTCCCTTTTTATTTTCATCAAAGAATAATATAGCAGAAAATGTGCACTGTGTTACTTCTGTGATGCTAGTACTAAAAGCCACTCCAATCTTCAAAGAAACGGTTGATGTAGCTGAAAGAAAATGAACATATCCAAATCAGAAATTTGGGAGGAGGAGGGTAGTGACCAAGCCAGGGCAGGTCTTCTTGGTGAAATTCGACTTTTCTGATGAGTAAGCTTTTCTCTGAAACCCCTCAGTTTAAAAAAAGGGAAGAAGGATGGAAACTGCCTTACTTAACTGTCAGCTCACACCTTTCTTTAATGAGTTTCCTGGAAGTTTATGGTTAAGTTACCCTGGTGACTCAGGTAGGGTTCCCCTCCACTCCAGCTGAGACTGTCAGTATAGGAAAATGGGGTCCACTTCCTGATTAATGAAAATAATAATTATGTACAGATGAAAGGGAAAAGAGAAAGCAAAGAGCTTCCATGTTACTTTAAACAAAGAAGAGTTAAGGCCTTATCTTAACTATGCATTGGCACCGCAATGCGAAATGGTCATGCAAAATTAATTTTTAATGTGTTCAATTTATATTAAAAATTTCTGCAAGTGTGTGAATTTTTTTTCCGAGGCTGGAGTGCTACTTCATTTACAATATTCCCTGAAGGTGTTTTTTTTTAAAGAGACTCTTAAACTGAAGCCATTTTAAGGGTTTTATGAGACATTATGTGAGCTTTCATATGCAAGTTAGTCGTTAAGTACCAGATATTATATTCTGTAATATGCTTAAGTGATATTAGAGGCTGTATATAGCCTGCAGTAATGGCTATTGCTGCTTTTTTAATTTATCAAGAAAATGTTGCTTAAATAAGGAGCAAATCAATGCTGGATTGTACAAAATATAAATGTAAGAAAGTAACAGTATTTTTTATGTACTTGCTTCTCCCAGCTCCATTGGAAGGGAAAAATACAACCTTCTTTCGGGATTTAGATTGACAGAAATTGTAAGAAAAAATAAATAAGATAAAATAGTACGTTTCCACTTAGAGAGCTGCTGAGAGCACACAGAGTGACACTGAGCAGTGGGGACCCACTGCCACTCCTCGCTTCTGGATGGGTATGCAGATGCACGCACGCCCTAGATCACTGTGTTTCACATGCTTTTTGGCATTCAGACAAAGTAAAATCTCTGTTTGGATTCAAACCAGTGAAGGCTCTGACCATTCTGTCTGCAAAAGAAAATATTTGTATTAAACTGCATTCACTGATCGAACTTTGAAAAGTGTAGATAAAGTCCCCATCTGGTGAGTATAATTGACTTAAAAAAATTAAAGACAGATTCTTCTGCAATACTCTTCCCACCCTGCAATCCATCACCAGCTATTTCATCAGGTGGGTAATTTTGTGAATATGCATTCTTTTTTTTTTTTTTTTTTTTTTTTTTTG
>NW_004955440.1:11639077-11738387 GCF_000276665.1 Chinchilla lanigera
TGCCAGGCAGGCACTTTGCCGCTGAGCTAAATCCCCAGCCCCAATATGCATTCTTTTAACATGGTTCCAAGTTGAAATTTTCATTTGCCGAGAAGTAAGACATGATGACCTATATATTGTACTGAGGGGCTTATAATTGTGGACATAGGAGTTTGGCCTACAAATAAATCATTCTCCATTATATTTTAAATATTTCTATATATCAATTTTCTATATCTATATCTAGATAATTTCTATACATTCCTGTGTAATATTGTGCTATATTACATTCTATAGATTTTTGAGAATAAAAAGACCAAAAAAAAAAAAAAACTGATCTTGAAATAGTAAATAACCCTTAACAAAATGAATGTAGAAATATGGAATTTATTTTCTATTTACATTTCCACATTTTAATCTGTCATTAAAAGCAAGTAATCCCTTAGTTTCAATTATAGCTGGAGTTTAAAATTTAGATATAAATGAATCTGGATATAGGACCTGCTATTAGTTTCCCATTCTTAAAAGATAGTGTTAAAAATCCACTCAGATAATGCCCTAAAATATGGGAGACTGGTAATCTAGTCGAATTTTAAAATAAACAAACAAAAACAGTTAGCTTTCCTAATGAAAGAGGAGAAAGATTTGCAATTAATTGTTTGGTAACTATTTTCCCCTACTGCTGGCTTTATCAACACATATACAACTAGTATATTAAACATCACTGATGTGTTGTGGAAGATTTACATATTGAAGTCGCATTTACTCAGAATACAAAAAAGAAAGTAAAATTGGATTTTCTTTGACAATGTTTTATGAGACAAATAATAAGAAAATAAGCCAATATACAAGAAAACTTTTAGAGAATGTTATAGACTCAGTGTAAGTGTAGAACTTTCACATCTAACATACAGATAAATGATTAGTTATTAATTCCTGTAGCTATTTTACAAACATTTACCACATCTCAACTCTACTTTTGAGGAAATGCTCTGGATTCTGCAATCTCTGAAATTGTCTTCAAAATCAACAACAACAAAAAAAAGATAAATCAGATTCACTATCACTTCAATGGCCATCATATTTTTGTTTTATTAATTCTCAAGAAATGATCCTAAAATATTTTTGTAATAAACATCACTATCAGATAATCAGACATTTTTTAAATTTTAGACGACTCTGTGGACAACAGTTTTCTCAGATTTTCGCTGTTATTTTCCATCTTGCATTGAACTTCGTCCTATTAGCTAACTCTCCTTATTGTCAGTATTATTATTTTTGTGTCAACATTGGCAAGCAGAGTTTTCCATTTGCAAACCCTTCAAGCTGCAGAATCTGCGTATTCACAAGTTTCCTTGTCCCCTTGGGTCCCAGTAAACCTAAAGCTGTGTACTTAAAATGAACACAATATTCCAGCCCAGCTCCCCGCCTTCCTCAGCCCAGCTGCAGATCTCTCTCCTTGGTTTTCCACTCTGCTTTATGATTAAATACATTTAAAATCAAGATCATCTCTTCCACTCGCCTTCCCTCTCCCAGCTGCCTTTTCCCGCCCGATCCTACTTTTGGAGTCAGATTTAAAAACGAATATTTAAAATCAAAACCGTCTTTTGTTCCTTTGGGCTGGCCTAGCAGCTGCAGATTTCTACTCCTGGTACTGTCCTCACCACACTGGTTCGCAAAAAATTGTATCGAGGTCTTCTTTTGCATTTCCAACCTGCTAGAACTCTCATGAACCTCTTTTCATCTTGTTTCCTCTTCGAAAATACTGTGAACATGATCTTTCCAGAAGTTGTGTGAAATTGCGATGTGCGTGTATCAGGGATTAAGGTTGCTTTAAATTAATTAATACTGATACACAGTGGCATAAAGGGCCATCTGTACCTCTTATTCTTTAGGACGTTTGAAACATGTGTATGTACTGTGCATTTTTATCAGTACAAGAAAATAAAATTACATAGAGTTTAGTCCTGTTTATTTATTTTAGGTCTTAAAATAAATGTTCCGGTGGAATATGGAGCAATAAGCAAGTAAAGTTTTTTTGGCAGAGAGTTTATTTATTTAGCAACCGCGATTCAGTTGCTTACACTTTCCACAAATGTTTTATCTCTTTTTCCGTAGCACCTGTCCCTGAGTGAATAGAGCCACATCTGTCTCATCTTGGCATCACAAGTACACGTCTACATCTGTGAATGATGATTCCATTTTTGAAGGAAACAGGGTTTACTTCTGCACTCCTGCAGTCTGGTGCAAAAAAATGCACAATAGATTTTGTGTCTTGCAGGAAGTCTTCTACGGAGTGAATAGAAAGTTTGGAACCAGTACAAAAATAATGAATTTGCAATTTAAGAAAGCTATGATTTTTGTGTGCATCTATATATGGATATTTCCATGTGAATTTATTATACATAAAAAGAGATATAACCACATTTGTTATCAGAAAATATCAGATAAAGAATGGATTTCCTTAGTAAAAGGTGTCATTTAGAAAAGAAAATTCATTGTAGATATTTCAATATTTTCCAAGCTCATAAACTGGTAATGGTCTGCATATTGTTTCTGAAACACTTTCTGAAGGAACAAGATTAATTTTAGGTATGGAATAATTCAAGGTCTTAATTGATACCAATTAGAGGTACTGATTGTGATAATTTAGGGCATTTTGTATTTTGCACACTTCCATTTTAATACAAATAACTGATCTCTATGCAGAAACCTCTATTAACTAATGAATGGGGTAAGGGTGAGTGGCAGGGCCTGAAAAACAAAACTTCAGATCCAAAGCTGAAGATGCAGTTCTGAAGACATACAGCTCCCTCCCCACAAAGCTACGCTAGTTACTGTGATCTCTACATGGAACCGGACAGGTGCACAGCACCTTTTTCTTTCTCACTCTTTTCTCCCGACAGCCCCTCCAAGGTGTTGGTCCTCCTGCTTTTCAAGCCACCGCCTTACTATCTTGGTGCAGTTCACCAGCATCTCCCTCTGGCTTCTGGAAAAGCCTCCAAACTCACCTACTGGCCTCAACACGAGCATCTCTGCATTGTCTGCTCCCACTGCAAGCAGAGATAACATTCCTGGCCTCATCTATGCTCTCTGACTTCTCTGCTTAAAGCCCGTCAGCGGCTCTCTATGGTCCTTCCGGGGAAGCCCACACTCAACCCTTTCTTGCTGTTTATAAGAGCTTCACAGGTTGCCATCGTGAAGCCGCACCGCCCTAGATCTTTGCCCTCCCTGTATCCCTCCGCAAGATCTTCCACCACGGAATTATTTTCAGTTCTTAAAGTTCTTCCCGTATTGTTACTTGTTCTCTCTTTCTACCTCCCTTTTTCTTTCAGCTTTTTACTGTTATTTCTTGTACCAAGAACAGTTTCCACTTTGAATCCATCCCGGCCAACTTTCCCTTGGTGTACTGGCCAGAAGCAAGCGACTTTGAAAGGAGCTATCTGAAAAGCAAGAAACACGTGGTTGTGGGAATTATGAACTCCAACTTCCCGCTCCTCTCATTTCCTTCTGTAGACACTGTACCACCTTATTCTGTGCAGAACTCTGACTGAAATGCTGAGAGAATATTTTACAATGTCTGTTAAAATGTTAGGCAGTACGCCCCCGGAAACTGATCTGCAAACAGTGTGTTGCTGTAGAAAATAAGACGGAGACCCAGGGTGTCCAGGACATATCCAGCAATTTTGTGGTTGGTAGGAAGAGTAAAGGTCATTTCTTTCAAAAATTATTCTTTGATAAAATGTTGCTTCTCAGTAACTTTTGTCCACAAATCAAATAGCCAGGTTTTTGATAATGCTGGTATAATCAGTTGAGGTTTTTAAAGATAATCCTTCAGGTGATTAAAAAATCTCCTTTTTACCATTTCCCAGAACTTCACAGGTCTTATATTTATGCATTTCAGCTTTATTGCTCCTTCGTCTCTGAGATCTGTTTGTTTTTTCTGAACCACTCCAAAATGAGAAGTAACGATGACTGCGTAACTGGAATATATTTGTTCTTATTTTTAATGCCCTGTGTTTTAAAAAATCCGTGCATTCCAGAGTACAGGAGGTTCTTTAAGGAAAACATGTGGTATTGAATTTAACTGGGTTTTCTTTTCATTTGAAGGACACCGCTGGTCCTGGGGCATTGTTTCAAGGTTGCATTACTGTCTCCTAACGTCCTGTGAGAACCTCCCGACTGCTGTTTTACACACTCTACTTTGTTCCCCTGGGTTGAAAACGCCTCTCCACCACGCAGCCGCAGTGCTGACCACTGGCCCTGGCATGCACCTTCCAATGTACTTTTTCATCTGAAGGAGCAAAGAGCACACTGAATAATTTACCAACACTTCCTGGGTGGTCACACCTTTCTTTTCTCTCCTGTCTGGCCTAACCCAGAGGCCATCTGTTCTCCTAAGAACCCCAGGCTGTCCTGTGCTTGACAATACACCCTTTAGTCACAGGCAGAAAACTGAGCCGTGATAGAGATCTGAAATCCTTTCTGCACCCGTAGTTGTCCAATTTCCTGTGTTTGGTTGGTTGCAACCATTTTGTATACGTACATTTGTAACTTTGTGTTTGCTTGTTTTTTTTTTTTTTCCCAAAGAATGAATTTTTAAAAATCAACCAAGAAGTTTATATCTTGTCTAGCATTTATTGACTTCATCTTATACTTATATATGAATATAAAGACTGTTTTATAAAAGGGTTTATTAGACATGCAAAAGAATAAAAGTATTGCTTCAATCTTTTGGGAAAATTATATATTTGCCATATTTTTCACAATATTTTGCTTCATCAATTTTAATGGTCAATTGAATTTAAATTTAGATATTTAAGAACACATTACAAAGAATATAGGAAAGAAGGATTTTTCTATCTGGTGGATATTTTTGCTTCTAAGTTCAGATATGCCTATTATTTATGAGTTCCTTAGATGTGTCACCTGTCACTCACTGTTATGTTCACAGGTAACATTATTATCCAAAACAATCTGCGATAAAGTACCCAACAGTGAACCATGAGTATTCAAAAGCTGCACCTGAGACTTCGCCCATTTCTTTAGTGGTCAGTATAATGTTATTTCTGAGAAGGAAAGAAGTCCTGCGTCAGTAAACACAGCAAATAATGTGCACCCTGTTTAGTGATTTTTCACCTCAAGTACACTGATTTCAATTGTTTTAATCAAAATTATTAAATATCTTCAAAATTTTATTTAACAAATACTAAATTTAGTAGGTGTTTTGAGAGTTTGAATCCTTGCTAAAAATTGTGTCTATCACTGAGTTCTAGATTCAGAGCTACAGTAGCAGCACAATCTGTAATAGCTTGATCTTGGAAACCAACCAAATGCCCATCAAGCGAGGAATGCATAAAAATGATATGGTCTTTATATGCAATGGAGTACTACTTAGACATAAAGAAGGACTAACTAGAGACTTTCATAGGATAAATGGATGCAACTTGAGACCATACTCAAGTGAGATAATCAGACACACATGTGCAAACATCGCATTGATTCTTTAGTTTGAGAAGCTGTAATAAATAATCTTAAGCCCAGCATATTTTCCTTTGGAGCAAAACTAAGGTTATACTTTGAAAATTTTAACGCCTGTTTGTTTTAGTTGTATCTAACTTAAGCAAGATGTTAAAAAAGAAACTTAAATAAGAAGTAAGTTATGATTCCTAGTTATCATGGAATTCTGAAAGTCAAATCAAGTGTTTCTAATTGTTTGTGACCTTTACCTAGTCTTCGTTTCATATTATATGTGAAGGTAACATAGGTAGAAATAATGTATATCTATAAGTACAGCTAACAAAGTATTTATAAAGTGGTCAACATTACAGTGAAATTTCTACTCATAGTAAACTCTAACATTTACTAGAAATGCTCTGTTAATTTCACTTATTTACTCAGATTCTCAGATTTAACAGCAATTATTCCTGCCAGCGTCAACAAAGCTGAAGTCTTCTGACACTCACTGTGGGACTTTTGCTTATTTACTCACTTCTGGTGTGTCAGTTTCCTCCTCTGTAGATGGAAATGAGACTAATTGTATTTTTATTAAATCCAGAGTCAGCAAATCGATAGACACAAAGCTAGATCTAATCGGTAGCCTGTTTAGGGGAAATAGAACGTACAGGAAATAACATCGTTTTACATCTTCACTGTGTTGTAAAAGAAAACAGTATTAATAACAACAAAAGCAAAGAAAACTAACAGCAGAGACTTTATGCAGCGTGTGATGTAGATTGTCAATAGTCAGCCATTAAAGATGCATTTTCCCATTCATACATTATTTTAAGCATTATGGAAATATTTTAAACATTAAATGAGTTAGTGTACATAAAGTGTTTGACAAGATGTCAGACGTATTGAAAGGCTCAATGCATGTCATTTTTACTGCTTCTGGTAACAGTAGTAAGAAAATGATATTAATATTTTAATGGATTCATCAATTGCCACAGTCTCACATAATAAGGTTCTCATACTCTGTCCTATTGTGAGTACATCTCGTATTAGATAAAATTAGGAGATGTTCTTTTATGTTCTTTGGTGGTCATTAAAGTTTCTACTTTTAAAAAATGAATACTTCTGCTTTATTTTTATATGTTAATTAATACTTTAAAAACACTTTTAATGCAGCTCTGATGTACAAAGCTGTAAAATGGATTCAAGGAAATTCTGGAAATGATTTTATAACATAGAAGAGATGTGAGAATGAAGTAACTTATTATTCCCTTTCTGCATGTACATTATTTTGTTCCTTACAGAACAATTTTTAGGTGGCAGAGGTGCCGCACACCGGTAATCCCAGCACTTGTGAGGGTGAGGCAGGATGATTGCCATAAATTCAAGGTATGCCTGGAGTCCATAGAAAGTTAAAGATTAGCCCAGACTACATAGTGAGACCCTGCCTGAAAAATCAAAAACAAAACAAAACAAAACAAATTTTAGTCACTGAATTTTTTCTTTTCCTGAGAAACTGTCTTCAATTTGGAGAGAGTAGTGATTTTTCAAAGTGGAGGTGGCAGTTGTTTGGGAAGACATAAAAAAAAGTTTATAATTTTGTTTTGTCTTCAGGGAATGCAGAACATTAAAGCTCATCCTTGCTGAAGGCTCTGATGCTCTGGCGAACTTACAGGAGCCCTTCACAAACCCAGATTCATCCCAGCACATGGCTCTCCCTTCTAGAGATTAGATGCAATGAAATGATCATGTTAAATCCATTGAAATCAACCTTTGTCAGCATTTTTTAGAGTGAAATCCTGTGGACCCCAGCCAGGGTATGGCTTGTTGGAAATGCCACCGTGAGGGGGGCCCATGAAGGTGGAACAGATTGTGAGAACCTGCTCAGATCAGGATTTTGTTTAGGTGCACACTTAAATCCAGCTAAATGTGTGGGAAAAAATCCAAAGATCCATGACTCCGTCTGTCCCTCTCTCTTACTCTCATGTATTCTCTCACATTCTTTCCCTCTCTCTCTCTCTCTTAAATAAATAAAGTGGGAAAACCATCTGGGGTTCAAGTTAAACGAAACAATCTTAAAAATGGACCTGATTTGGTAAGGCCGTAACACAATTTATGAAGGCCACGGCTGGGTAAAAATGAAATAGGCCATGCATTCCCTACCAAATTCCTTTGCTAATAGGGTTTCAGTGCCTGTGCTAGTGTTTTCCATTTTCCCCACATCCCAATGGCCAAGCCACAGGGTCTTGGAACCTTCACTGAAAACAATGATCACAAATCTACAAACATGCTAGATTGACACTAATATTGAATGGCATCCATTAGGATCTTTATTAAAAGACTAATCCATAATGGAAAGAAAAAAGATGGTGCATTGTCTAAGTTTTCAATAAAATGGAGAAAATCATCCCATTCTTTTTTATTTTAGAGTTGTGCCATCCCTAAAATTATACCCTAGCCATTCAATTTAAGATCAAACTTAGGTGGAGGTGGAAAAAGATGATATTAGAGGGAGTTATGTAGGCAGAGAAAAAGTCCCAACAATAAAGAAGCAGAGGAATTAGATGCTCATGCTGGGTGATGCAGGGCTTTTCAGAAGGACCATAGGAAGTACTTGTGCTAATAAATTGCTAGACAAAGTCAGTGTCCTCTAATAACCCCTAACTTTGAAATAACAAAACTTTGTTCTTCAAATCTATTTCATCAAGCTGCACTGTACCTGCTGGATTTCCATGGATGCTAAGCTTAAGGACACATGTATGTTTGTGAATTGTCAGGACTTAGGTGAATACCTCACAGAATCTGATTTGCAATCTCAGGACTATTCCTAAGAAATCCTTTGCTTAAAACCTTTGTTAGGGGGCTGGGGATTTAGCTCAGTGGCAAAGCGTCTGCCTGGCAAGCGCAAGGTCGTGAGTTCAGTTCCCGGTACCAGAGAAAAACCCAAAAAAAAACCCAAAAACCTTTGTTAAAGACATTTCAAGATAGCTCAGCTGATTAACTGATAACACTTTTGTTCATCTTTAAAGCAAAGTTTAAAAAGGTAAGTAGTTCAGTTGAAGTGCATGTAAAGACAAAAATCCAAGATGGGATTGAAAATTATGGACATGTTTATTGTTGGAAAAGTAGTACAAAAAAGACACATTACCATGAATGCCTGAAAGTATATAATTTCCTTCGCTTCTCACTTCAAATATGGCTGTCCTATTTTTCATTTTCTAAAGCAGTTCTAGAACTTCTCTTTCTTCAGTGTCTTCAGTTGGCCTTCCTGGCTTACCTGATATCCTGAATTGACTTAAAATGTTTACCTGTCATGATTTGTTTGACTGTCGGAAACAGGCAGATGTCAGACACTGCCAGATGTGGTGAATACCATAGATGAGGACCCACTATATTTTTATACGCCTGCGTTTCTGATGCAAGTTACTCATTAGAGTTCTTCACCATATTTTTTGATCACCTCTCCTAGAGAACTCATGAAAGCAGACTTTTGGAACTTCTTCAGAAAGTGGCAGGAACAATGGAATGAGCGTGTTTGAAATGGTGAGCATTGTGTAGGTGATGATGGCAATGGATCTTTTACTGTAATTCATTTTTAAAATGTAAAGTCTTACCATGTATTTTGATCATCCCTCGGTGATTAATGGTATGATTTAACCTGGCATTCTGCATCCTTGTTTTTACCTTTGATGCCCTAGACTCAGGATCCCCACCATGATCTGGCTGTTCCTATAGGAGAGCCTCAATTTTTAGAATACACGATTTTATGACACTTCCATTGTGGTAATCAAGCTGATGCAGATGTAGAAGCACCAGGAAGCCAAAGAGGGCAAGAGGCTCCTACCTAAGACTGAAGCTCTGCTCCATTAAACAGGAATGTTCAAGATTCAGTAGGTTTGTAAACCTCCTGATAATCTCCAAGGTGATCAAAATATATTGTTTGTATTTAAAGAGAGTTCCAAAAAAGGCTGGACTCATATCAGGTATTGTAGCAAGGTGAGCATGGTGGTTCACATCTGTAAACCCAACATTCTGGGGGTGTAGTAACCACTGCAGTCCCAGCACTCTGGGAGGCTGAAGCTGGAGGAATACAAGTTTGATCCCAAACTGGGCAGCTCAGTGAGACTCTGACTCAACAAATGTAAAAATTACTGTTGGGGATGTAGCTCAGTGCAAAGGTCCCAGGATCATCCCTCTGTATGTAGCAAAAAAAGAAAAATAATTCCACCTTAGCCCTCCTTTAAAATCTGAAATTCGCTTGCAGAGAAACCTCGAGTCTTTTCCTATGTAGATATCTTCCTTAGACAATGTCTTCAAATTGTTTTCACAAGTATGCAACTTTTGGAATATAGTCAAACTGTATACTACTGCATATTGGGTTGTTTTGCTCTTAAATATTCACGTTTCCTACCACTTCAAGAGGATTCTAGAACTTCTTCAGAAGGTGGTAAGAGCAATGGGATGAGTGTGTTTGAAATGGCGAATATTTTCTGAGTGATTAATGGTAAATATATCTTTTACTATAACTCATTTTTAAAATTTCAACTTAAATTTAAAACAAAAAAGGTAAGAAACTGCTGTGCTATCACATGGACACCTATGAAACAGATGTGGTAAGGGCACCTGGCTAATTTGTAGTGAATGTTCTTCCGTTGCAGTAGCCTGCAGTGTTTGGCAGCCGGCTCTGGCCCAAGGCGGTCAGCAGGGCCCGGGCTGAGTCTGCGGACTGTGTGTCCATCGCCCCCAGTAAGCGCCACATGAGAACCAGTGTGAGCTCTCACCATCTGCTCAAAAGGGAGATCTGTTCACTTATTTTAGTTTTTGTTATTTCCCCATTTTTCTTCACCTGCTTCTGTGCGTTTCGTTTCTCCACTTTCCTCTAATGTATTTTTCTCCTGCATAAAAGTTTCTGGATGTTGAAAGGTTGAGGTTTAAAATGTGGCTTAGAGTTTTGAAGGTAGGCAGATTGCTTTTGGCTTATTCTCTAATATGGCTGATGTGATGTGATAGGCTCTGAGCTTCTCAGGAAGTGTCCCAGGAGGTGGGAGAGGAAGGAGGGGAAAAATTGTATTACTTGTTGCTAGGCAGACACTGAGCTAACCACTCTGTATACTTTGTTATGCCGAATGATGATGCTGACTTTGTGAGGTAAATATCATTTTTCAATTTATCACAGGAGAGAAAGTTTTTATATTACTAATACTGCCAAGACGATGTGGTTGGCAATTAGCAGAAGTAGATATGAATCCAGGTCTGTCACTCCAAAATCCATATTCTTTCAGGTAAATATATACAGGCTAGTGAGGGTTACATAAGTTTGCAAAGTTATATTGTAGGGAAAATCCATGAGTATATTAATTTTTGTTGCTTAATATAAAAAACTAAAATTTATAATAAATGCAGGACTCTATATTAAACAATATCAATGAGATGTTGAATGAGACAATACCCTCGTTGTCTAGAAGGTTGCCCTCAAGTAAAGTAAGCCAAGAATGACTTAGGGAAATACACAGGTGGAATAATTCTGAATCAGGACAAGACGTTTCTATAGTAAGGTGAGATACTAGACATTCACTGAGAAGGAAGAGTGACTACTTAGGTTAGGTGTCCAGAGAAGCCTCTCTGAAAGCAAAACCTTTGTGCTGGGATAAGAAGAGTGAGAAGCAGTCATCTTGAGCAGAATCAGGAAGTAAGTACGCTTGGGAAGAGAGAGTGGAAGGTCAGAGTGAAAGCCACCGAGGTGAAGTGGTGGGAGTGTGCTGTTGCAGGAAGTCACGTCTACCTTTAGATATGGGACACTTATTCTAAGTGCGGAAACCTGTTGTGACGGCAAAGAAGTGACATCGTAGTGTGAGCACTACAATGTAGTACGTCAGGATATTCTGTCTGCAGTACTCTGGGAAGTGAAAATGCATCTTCCAGCTCCCTGCTATGATAGCTGAGAGCACTGAAGTGGGTTATGAGTTTTGCTGTTCTTTCCTTCTTACTGAGTTTAAATGCAATTTCTTTTCTCATATCTACATCATATTGTGTAGGAACGCTATGGCATTTGATACTACAAAGTGGATTTTTACCTCCAAACGCCTTTGCCCCTTTCTTGTCCCTAAAATGGTAGATGAATTACAGCAATCACCTTGCCACTTGTTAGGTCTTCTGCAGGGTCTTTGTGAAAGCTTTCTTGGGGCTGTTTAGTGCCGTAGTCGTGCTAATGACATCATGGAGCTAATACGGTAAGATAACGGCTCTGGAACCACAGAATTTCATTGCAAATCCTGGCACAGACAACTACTATCTAGGGCCACTTGTGTGAGTTACTTAACTTCCCCATGCTTCAAATTTCTCGAACCTCACATTGAGACAATAGCAGTATCTACTTATATTATTACTGTGGGGACAAGATGATCTAAAACTCATATAGTGTTTGAAAAGTGCAGGAGCACAATAATCAACATGCAAATGCTAGCTGTATCTACAACTGTCAGATTACAGCAGGGTTGAGACTACTCTTAGAGGTATCCTGCCAGGTGCTTTTCTTTTATCTGTCCCTTTGCATGTGGACAAACAGATAAATATTCCTTATCCAGTAATGAAGTTTTTGTATTTCATTGAGATGGTGGGTATTGGGAAAGATACTGGGACGAAAGAGAAGAAATTAACTGAGACACTGCATAATTTAGGAAGAGAGTATTAAAGATAGATTGCCTGAGAGATTATTCTAAAAAGGCAGTTAATCAGGTGAAAGTAGGGTTACAATAGCAAGGTAGGCCAACTTGAGGAAATGTCAAAAAGAACTTAAAGAAACCAGCTGAATGAGGGGTATATTAGGTCACATGTGATAGCACCAAGATGATAGTGCCGTGATTCTGTTGTCCTTTTTCTCTTATTGATCTCGGGACACATTTCTCACAAGAAGTTGGTTTTGTATCCAAAGGTTAAAATCTAAATATGAGTGAAAGAACTATAAAGTACTCCTTAGACATAAAAGAGAGGTAGAGAGAGAAAGTGGGAGCTTCGAGAGGAAGCTGGAGTAGTCTCAGTGAGTTACACTAAAATATATTTGGAGAATGAGAACATATTTGCAAGGTAGGAGCACAATGCAGTAGGGAGGGAAGTCTGAATAGCTAAAATTAAAGACAATGATTTTTTCTAAAGGAAGATGTAATAAACCCTGAGTACAAATGGGGGAGCACACAAAACCCTGCCTGTGTTTGCACTCGATCTTCAGCACAGCAGCTCCATTCTGAGGCCAAGAGTATTTTACCGAACTCTCTGAGCCTCCATTTCCACACCTATAAAGCTGAAAAAGAAAATGTGGAAGTTTGAAGGGTACAGCAATTTCAGTAGAAGTGTCAGCTACCCTTGTAAAGGAAGGGAAATAGCCTTTGAGACAGAGGGGTGAGTAAACAAGGAAGTAATTGTGAAACATTGGAGGGGGAAGATTTGAGAAAATATACAGGGAAAACGCCCTCTTTTTTCAATTTTAAAGAAAAAGAAACAAAAAATAAAAAGCAAAATTCCAAAACAATGTGATAGGAGCATAACAATGGTTAATACTTTGCATATCGTTATCTTTAAATTAGTTACACAGAGTATGAGATATTAGCATTTTACTGTCCAAACAATATTAGCACAGACCTATGTTTTCAACAAACTGAGAGAAATTAGTACTATAACTCTTTTAACTATCTTTTGTATGTACATATATTGTTTTCTTTTGCTTTTCTCTTTCTTCTTTTATTCCACTCCCCTAAATGAGTTTCTCTTTCCTCTTGAAGTTTCTTCCCATTTTGCAATTATCTATTGTATATTTTGGATCATATTTACTATTTCAGCTTCTCACAATAGGAAGACAATACAATGTTTACAAATTTGCTCCTGATTTATTTCACTGCTGAGTATGGTCTCAAGTTGCATCCATTTACCTATAAAAGCCTCCAGTTTATTCTTCTTTAGGGTTGAGTAATATTCCATTGTATAAAAAGACCACTTTTTTTATCCATTCCTCAGTTGGTGGACATCTGGATTGTTTCCAAGATCTAGTGTTACAAATTGTGCTGTTATAAATGTGGGTGAACATATATCACCATGATACGATGAAAAACCCTGTCTTTTCAATAAATGAGAAAAAAGTTCTTGTCTGATACTGAAGGGAGCAAACATGGGGCTTTCAATTTAGGGAAAGTCAAATTTTTGTAGAGGTTGGAAAGATCATACACAAGGACAGAGGACCAGTTTAGGTGACATGAATACACTTATGAAAGCACCATGTGCTTGTATGTAAGATTTTCCCCAGTAGGTTTTCTTGGCTGGTAGAGACTGAGAATGATAGAGGGTGAAGGACTAGCCAGGACATGATAGATTGTGCAACTGTAGCCACTGTAGAAAACCCAAGCAGTTCAGACCAGAAAACATTCATAATGCGTATGCCTGACAATGGACTTCTCTCTAGAATATATAACAAATTTAACATAATTAGTCAATACAGATAGGCAAAATAATTAAACAAACACTTACTAAAAGATAGAGTAGACCAAAGAACATATTGGAAATTCTCCAGTAGGGGCAAATAAAAATGGTTTCATGCTTCTTTGAAGAGGTAAATTAAGACTGACAGTAGTAAATATCATAAGTCTAGGGCGCTACTACATCTTTCATCCACCACTTTGTGGTTTAGAAAATAACAACTCCCGGTTAAGACACGTGGCTATTTTTTACAAAGCTAAACACTTGATCAATCCAATGTCCAGGTACTTCTGAGAGAAAGAATCACACACCCACAGTTAGATATGTACCCAAATGATGACAGTAACTTGCGGTCATCCCAACCTGATCCATCCTCAAAGGACAATCAGAGAAGTTCTGATATATCCCTATGGTGGAATCCCACTGAGCATTATGCAAGAATAACAGCTGAATTACAAAGAATACTGAGGGATTAAAAGAGCCATAAAAATCAACTGAATGAAAGAATGCAGACAGAAAGCATTCCACAATATCTGATGTGAGTTATATAAGGTTCAGTTACAGGAAAACAATCTGTAGACCGAAACCTGAGCACGATGGAAATAGAACTGGCCAGAATGTTTGACACCTAGGTATAAATATTTGTCAAAAAATCACTGAATTGAACACTTACTGATTTCCATTTTAATGTACATGAGTTCATTTAATCATCTCATCTAATCTTGGCCAAGAACAAGATGAAGGGAAGATGAGATCTGTTTCATAAATTGACACTTTTTTCCATTCTTTGCAAACTATTTACCTTCCTAGTTTTAACTGTTGTTTTCTCCTCACCTTTAAATTGCTCTTGACAAAATTCTCCACTTTTTCTTTTGTATGTAGCTCTCAGGTGGCAGCCTTTGCCATAATTTTTCTTTTCTTCTTTTTTTTTTTTGTTTTTTTTTTTTGTTTTTTTTTTTTTTTCTTTTTCCAGTGGCAGGAATTGAACTCACGACCTTGCACTTGCCAGGCAGGCTCTGTGCTGCTGAGCTAAATCCTCAGCCCCCATATTTTTTTCTGATATCTTTTGGATTCTTTTCTTTATAAATTTTTAGATATTTTTTCAAACATTTCATTCCTTTTAAGGTGGGAGTGACAAAGAGTACATGTTAAACTGTTGTCTATCTTCCCTATATACATATTCTTATATCTATGAAATCTTAAGCCCAGGCATGGTGGCACACACATGCAATCTCAGCACTCAGGAGGCTAAGGCAAGAGGATCATTACGAGTTAGAGACCAGCGTGGGCTACAAAGGGAGGATAAGGCCAGATTGAACTGCATAGTGAGACCCTGTCTCAAAAAGCCAAAAAAACAAAAAACAAAAAACAAAAAACAAACAAAAAAAAAAACTAAAAAACAAAACCAAAGCAATCCTAAAACTCAGGAAGTGGCTTTAAAATATTCCATATCACCAAAACTGGCACTTCAGATCTCTGCATTAAAAGAATATTTGTCTTTATTTTGTTGTTGTTTCTGTCAGTTACCAGCCTCATTCTGAGCTGAGAGTTTAATTGTCCTAGAGATGCACTGGAGAGCTTTTAATCTGGGAATAAGTACTAGACCTTAATCAAATTAGGACGAAGCACATATACATACACAATATGAATAATATATCTCAGAGGGACAGAAGGCATCCAAAGATTCTTTCATCTCTCTTCTTTCATAAGCCTTTCCCTGTCTTTTACTTTGGAAAAATCATGACAGTTCATCTCAATTCTATACCCTGCCCAAGGATCTTGCTCCAGTCCCTGCCTTCCTCCCAGGCCTCAGGATGGGACTGTCTATCTCTGTGTCCCCATGGGCCATCTCTTGTGCTGCCATCATAGCTTCTTGGTTTTTTCCTCTTTCCACTCTTTTCACTCACTCTCTCCAAACTTCCAGCCATACTCTCTGTGCCTAGTTTAGAAATAAACCACACTGTTTCATGTTTCTGTATTTTACCTTCAGGTTTTTCCTGTTTTGAGAAAGCCTATACCCAGACATTGACTTTGTCCAGACACAAGCAGTTAAGTAACCTCTTTGCTAAAACCCAGGGTGGTCTCTCATGTCCCGTGCTTTTCCTTGGTGAGTTTTGCTTGGGCTACTTTGTCTTTTTCCTTATTAGATTATAAATTTTTGAGAAGACTTTTATCTTTTCTTTGAGACAGAAAAACAGCTTTTTATTCTTCCTCCTCCTCCTCTTCGTCCTCCTTCTCCTCTTCTTCATCTTTCTCTTCTTCCTATTTCCGGGCGACGTTACCGGGATCCTTTGTGCCTTCGAACTTCCCTTTAGACTTAAGTCGACCACGCCCCTCTCCTACTTCTCCTTCTGCTCCCCACCTGAGTGATGCCTGCTGCTCTGCCCTGTCACTGAAGTTACTCCACACCTCTCCCAGCGTTCCGGCCACGTCTCTACTGGTGATACCAGGGCTGGTAGACTTGATCTAGGGGCGGAATTCCGAACAAAGTAGGAAAAATGTAGACTACGGCCTTTTGGGGTCATTGGGGTTCTTTTTGTTCTTGTCTCCCTTGGCGGGTCCATAATCTTTCATCTCTCGGTCGCAGCAAACTTTACAGTACACATATTCTGATATCTAGCTTGATGTGTGACACATTGTAAATGTTAAATAAATATTTTCTTACTGTTTCACAGAGATATTTTGAAATGTAACCAAGGTTCCTTGGGGAAATGGTGTGGGCTTGTGTGTGTGTGTGTGTGTGTGTGTGTGTGTGTGTGTGTGCGTGCACTCCCATGTGGTTCTCTGGGTGCATTTCATTTATTTTATTTTATTTTGGTCATATTCTTTTTTTAAATGTATAGGGACACGTGGAAAACCATAACAAAATTTATTGGAAAAGATGCAAAAAAATAGCATATATGGGTGTCTTTTCTGGAGTTAAACATTTTTGTTTGTTGTTATTTATGGAAGAGATTCTCAAACAATGGTCCTTGTTGTAAAGGGAAAAAAAACTAATGGAGTAAAAAATGACTTTATCTCAGGAACCACATTTATAAAAGTAGGAAGCTGAGTAGTTAATATTCATTTAAAAATGGTTTATTTTAGCTAATTGACTTGTGTACAATTCACTGACCCACTTTTAACTTGATGAAGATAATAGGGAGGTTTAAGTTGGTATCAAAATTAAAGTCTAAAAGCCTGCATTTAAATTCGGAGTCGCTTGCTATGAGAAATTTCCTAACTGGGACTGCTTCCAAAAGCACTTCACTGTAACTTCATGGAATTTTCTCGACTGTTTTATTTGCTCCTTCTCCACACCTCTCCCCTGGCGCACAGAGGCACATCTGTCTGTTTTCTGCCTTATCAAGCGTGCATCTACATCTGCAAGGAAAACTCCACTTCCTCAGCTGAAAACCTGTATCTGATTGTGGTGGTAAAGCTCTACTTCCTCAGTTCAAAACATACATCAGACAAGACCAATTACTTCAAATGACTCATAGTAACAGGCAAAGCAATAGTCGTCTCCTCAAAGCCTTTGAACTTGCCCCGCTTCAAAGGTGGACTCAAATGTGGTTATGAGGCGATTGTCTAAAATGGCCAAATTACCAGTTTCCAAGCCTTGACATTTGTTATTTTGCGTAAGTAGACAAAGGAAATCAGTGAGATTACCTACCAGGAGGAAAAGCAGCACACAAAGCAAGGGCAGATAAAAATAGTAAATATGACATAGGTGAGGCTGGTAGCTATAACACTTAAGCAAAAGCAGGAAGGGGCTTTAATTAAGTATTACTGTAATTAGGATATTAAGATAAACAGTGGACGTTTTTATTTTTGCTCTGAAAATCACAGAAAATATGGCTCCATGAATAATCAGCAAATAAATTTTTTTCTTAATGGATGCCTCTGACTGTAATTACACTCCTCGATACATTTAATTCTGGCAAAGAATTTCCTGATATTCACTCATGTACCCAAAGTGTCAACAGTGGCATATCACTGTCAAAATTCATAATTGTCTGTCAGCTGTTTAGGAACTTCATGAATGAAGTTTGTGACCGTACCTGTTTCTGTCCTTTCTTCAGGAGTAAATTTAGAAGTGAATTGTTTTAAGGGAAAGGTTTTCTATAAGTATATTTTACATTCCTGCAGTATATTTTCAACAGCATACAGTTTCAGAGTTTTTGGTGTACTCACTGTGAGCATCTTAAAATTTCTAATTTCTTATACAACCTCCCCCTAATAACTACCAACCGGTTACATGGAAAGGGACAACAGAGAGCAGTGTGTTCTCTACAGCCAGAAACCCAGGTTCAAAAGGAGGCTCCAGCCATGTAGCCAGCTAGATGACTTTATGGAAGTTACTTCTCTCTTAGTGATGCATTTCCCAAGTAGAGATAATATAATCATTCTTACCTGGTGGGTTGTTCTGAATATTAAGCACATTAACATCTTTAAAACTTTTTCAAATCTCACCTGACACATGCTACCCGTTATATGTCTTTTTTTCATGATATGTCTCATATACTATTTTAAGAGATGAGGACTGCACATTCCATTTACTTTCTAAAGCTTGATTAAATTGGTGCATAGTTTTTGTTGTGCTGTTGTAGTTGTTTAGCCAGCTGCTTCTGTTGCTAAGTCATTAAAGTCTGACTTAGCTAAAAATCCAGAGACAGAATCTAGTAGGCTAAGCTTTGTTTCAAAATATCTTTGCTTACTTTCTGAGACTGTCCCCCTTTCACACTATTGAACACAGCTTAATCTTAGTTTCCTCAGCCTTAACACAGATAATGAGATAATATCTGTAGATGAGATAATAATTATAAAGCAATTAGCACATTGACTGGTGTGCCACGAATTCTCAATACATGGCGCCTTCAAAGCCTGTTCAACGTGATGTGAAGGGGAAATGCATAGGTGGCACCGTCATCTGTGAGAGAAACTAGGACTGAGTCAAACGCTGTATTCAGATTTAAAGATACCTCAGACTCTGTCAATGAACCTGTGGGTTCAAATTTTATCATGTCCACTTTGCGTTACCCAGCTCTTACACAGGAAATGGAGTGTATTTAATATTGATGACTCAGTATGTGTCATTTAATCATCTCTATTGATTGGATTTCATCAGAGTGTGGGGCTTGGACAGAGCTTTGATTAGACTGCAAGGATTCTTGGTCGTTTTCTTTTACCCGACACCATATCAATGTACCTTCTGGTGTGATATCACTTTCACAATCAATATCTGAAAAAGCTCTGCACACAGGCCTCCAAGAAAGAGAGAAGGCACTGCCTCTAAGCCCCCTTATACACACAGATTAAACCACTCCAATTGAAAAAGGGTTATTGCATGTTTTACAGCAGGATAGTGGGAGGAAAAAGTCCTGAAGGAGTCTCCATAGATTTCTTGTGTAATTTGCTCATCATTTTTTATTTAAAAGTGTCAGATTCTCCCTTTTAATGTTGGCTGACATTTGAGAATGGATCATTTTTATCAGTGAAATTTTACAGTTCCAATCTACCGGGTTTTTTCCCTAGATGGAATAATAGTCTATAAATATATTATTTGGGCAAATTGATATCTTAGACAGACTCTTCTTGTCCAAATTCATTCTGCATGGATTTTACTGCTGTGAAACCTCCGCTGGGTCTCCCTGACTAATCTTCCACCGAGGCAAAGTTTATTTTTCTATTTGCCAAAGTTGTTTTACCAGGAATCCACAGGGCTCAGACTCTAGATTTAAATAACACAAACTAAGTAGCATTAAACACAAATGTGTCTCTTTATATTAGGTTTATGTGTTTGTGGTAGTATTTTAATGTTGTCTGGGAGAGGGGCTTGGATAAAGTCTTATTTATCTTTTCTCTGAAACATGAGATTTTCAGGGGTGAGGGGGTCATTTGCTGGTCAGCGTAACACTAATACTCCTGGAAATAAATGCAATTTCAATAAGGTCAGGATGCCCTAAGTATCAAACCCTAGGTTTGGGAAGTAATATATTCTACTGTGTATGACATAAACTCTCAGTAAAACAAGTTATGTAGCATCATATCCTAAAATGAAAACTTTTGGCCATAATGTTGTGAAGAAAATAGGTAAGAACTTGAATCCACGCTTTGCTATCACTTTCCTCTTCATGCCGGTATTCCTCATGTCCCGTAACTTCAGCATCTTCCCTGGCAGATTCCTTCGCCCTCAGCAGTGGTCTTCGTTTCGTCATATGTTTCTCTAGAAAAGTACTTGGTGAAATGAGGGCCATGAGCTAAGTCCTGTCGAGGGATATGTGAATACAGTTTTATTGTAACATAGCCACACTCATTTATTTATTGTCTATTGTTACTTTCTCACTAAATGAAAGAGCAATATACTGACATGGGAATCATGCAGCTGAAAAGATAAAACATTTGCTACCTTGCCCCTTACAGAAAAAAAAAAAAAAAAAACAACCTGTAGACTCTTGCTTTAGAAGACATTTTCAAAGTCAGCTGAACAGGGCTTATGTTGGACAATTTGGTGAAGATGTTAGTTTCTCTGGAAAATTATATCCTGTTCTCTAGTATTAATTATGTTTTGTGCATATCTTCTACACGCCATTTCTAAAGTTATTATGATTAAGTGTTATTTCTATGTACATTTCTCTAGAGTGTTCTCAATACTAGGAAATTTAATTTGCTGAAAATGTGAGTCTGTATATTTTGTCATTGCACATGCCTCGGTGACATCATAAGACAGTCTGCTAAAAATCTCTCTCCTGGGGTTGAGGGTGCAGTGTCGTGGTAGAATGCTTGCCCAGCATGCCTGTGCCCTGGATTTGGAGGCTAAGTACCTGAAGGCAAAGTATCATCAGAAAAAGAGGAACTTCTGCAACTTTGGAGCAAGGATATTGATTTTTTGTTGTAGAAAATATAGTCTTTTCATGTAAAGTGTAATTACTAACTTACTTTGTTTGAGATTAGTTGTGGTTTAAAGAAAAGTAATTGGTTGTGAACTTGACAAGGGATGGATTGTGACCATTAATCTTATTTGATTGAACTAACAATTGCCTCACACATTAGTAAAGCACACATTTGGACAGGTCTGCATAGGATGGGAAGGTGTGACCTCAGGGTCTACATCTGTTCATGGCCTATTTCTTCTCTGTCGGTTTCCCTGTTGTGCCTCCAGGTCACTATGGCTAAGATTTGCTCTGTAATGCCCTTCTGCAATGATGCTTCTCCTTCAGTCTAGCCAACCATGAACTGACTCACCTGAAACTGTGAGGCACATTAAATTTCTTCTCCTTTAAATTACAGTTGGTGGTTATTGTGTCCCGGGGATGGGGAATATGTCTAATATACTCTTAAAGAAGGGGAAGGTATTTATTTATACATACTTATTTGTGCCTGATGAATTTTACTTCATTTTATTCATGTACACGGTTATAGGTAAAATATTTCCCTTTTTGATTATTTATTGATTGACTGATTGTAGTACTGGGGATTGATCCAAAAGCCTATGCATGCTAATGGGGCACTCTACCACTGAGGTACACCCCCAGCTGTGTATAACATTTCAGTCAACTTTCCTAGCAACACTTGGAGTCCAGCTGTAGATGAAGACGTAAGGTCAGAATTTAGTCAAATCAGAAGTAATAGACAGGTGTATTTCAACCTGCAGCTCAAGACTTTTGCATCATACTAGGTGGCATTGAGTAAAAGCAGGTTTCTGTGGCATGCATACACTAAATGATACTTAGAGACCAAGTTTAGTGGGGATTTAGGGGCAGGTAAGACCATAATGTCTCTCAAAATTGCATTAAAATTTTGATTATTCTATTAAAATTTTAATTGGTACAAACTGGCTAAAAAGTCATATTTTGTGCCTTTTATATCCTTCAGTATGTAAAGCCTTGAGGGGAAGCTTTCTCCTGAAATTTATAAGGGAGAATGGACCCCAGGGTGGGGCATTACTTTCATATGAAGCATCTAAGTACATACTCCAAGCACTCTTTCATGTGGCCCATGGCCTAAGGTGTCACTGTGATCTGCTTCTGTGACTGGGTAAGAAGTGCACAGTGCCTGGTGCTGTGGAAGCCTGTCCCTGCAGCGCTCAGAGGAATCTGCTTTGCAGACACTGAGGTTTCCCTCCTTGCTTTTCTCCTGACATGAGCTGTGCTTGTGGTTAACTTTGAAAAAGCTTTTTTGCTGACCGGGATTATCCTCTGCTCTCCAAATATCTGAAAACAAAAGTAAACTTCAGATAGCTATTGCTCTCAGGCAAGTGTCTCTTTGGCTACATCTTCTGCCACTTATCTTTTTCATACAAAAAGAATAAGCGGGTTGCTTGGAACTGAATGTCTGAAAAGCAAATGTAGACATGTTCTATTTCATATCTACAAACTACCAGCAATGCTAGCCTTTAATTTTCTTTAAAGAGAGTTGTCTAAATGGGTCATTTACTTAGGAACATGTAAAATAATCACTGCTTTCACAAATACTCACCTGATAGTGAAAAAGATTATCTAAGTTGAATTATTTCTATGCCAGTTGTGATTTTTCTCTGGAGAATGTTTTCTCTGTTTATTTAGACAGTTGTCTTAGTTACTTTTCTCTCATTGCTGAGACAAAATACCTGACAGTCAGAATTAAGGAAGGAAAGGTCTATTTAGATCACAGTTTGTGGACGTTTCATTCCCTACTCGGCTGGCTCCAAGGCAGAGTGGCACATGACAGACAGCAGCAGTTCATGGTGGCAGAAGACAGCAAAGGCAACAAGAGCAAAAGGGAAGAGTGGCAGGAAGCAGCCTCTTTCCCTTCCTTACATATGGAAATTATAGCAGTAGAGCACTCACACCCACAAATCAAAAACTCTAAAAGCCTTCTCCATGACTACATGAGGCTTTGGGGGGACACCCAGACACAAACCATAACAACAGTCTGTGCTATAAAACAAGAGATTATGTAAGGAGTGATGTGTGTGTGTATGCACACCTACATGCGTGTACAAGTCTATGTCCTTGTTGATTGGATCCTCCAAGTGATGAGAATCAATAAGACAAAGAAAATCAGAAAGTAAATGGGATGGAGGTTGCACCTGGAAGAGTGACTGGGCAGGTGGTAAGAGCTTAGTCCATAAGTGGTGTGGTTGAAGGTGAAATTTCTAATGTCATGGTGGTGGAAGCAGTGTCAGATTCAGATTTTGTGGTGCCTAAAACTCATAATATTATTGAAGCTCTCTTCAAGAAAAAAAAAAAATACAAATACAAAGCTGCACATAACTAATCAGAATGGAGCCCTGGGAGGGGCTTAGAATAGCTCTTTCTGGTTTGTCGCTTCTTCTGTAACTTACTTTCTTTATTGGAACTGAACACTACTGTGGGTGTGGTGAAATGTAGCCCACAGATGCTGACAGTCAGGCAGTGTAGGAAAAGGTAAAGCTACAGTACTGGTCAGGATCTGAGAGAGAAAGACATGACTCTTCTCAGGAGGGTAGTCCAGACTCCACGGGTCAGACATACGAGAAATCTTCTTGTCATGGAGCTGTACAGAGTTTTCTTTTTTCTGTAAACTGGAGAAAGACTGAATCACAGGTAAGCTAACTCCACTCTGTATCAAAATGCAATTCCAAGAAAAGCCACCAATAGGAATGGTGATGGCTCGATGTGGATCTTCCTTGCTATCCTCATCCCTGTGACAAGTTGGGAAGAGCTGCAGGTCAGCTTGTGCTGTAGCATGAAGAAATCGGCAGAAGGCTGTGCACCTCACTGAAGGGCACAGAGCACGGGGAGTAACTGCTTTCCCCTTGTGTCTAGGGGATGTCTCTGTGGCCACAGAACCCTCCCAGAGCCACAGAGGCAGGCAGAGGACAATTTGGCCAGAATCATAGTATATGTGGGACCTAATCCTCAGCAGAAAGAAGATGGTTACTTATAGAAATACCTGGGAACATGTCTGAGGGGGCAGTGAGCCCCCGCCTGGACATGGTGGTCCTCAAACTTACCTTGGTTTGTAATCACCAAGTGCATCAGTGATTTAGGACCAGGTGAACAGTCTTGGTACATATGCAGTCAAAGCAAATGAACACTAAATGTGTATCTTGACATTTCCTGTCCCTGAATATTTGGTCTCAAGTTCCTTTCTTCTTGTTTACTGTTTGATTTCTCCTGGTTATCTGTACTAGAAGAAAATGACCCATCCTAAAATGTCCAGGTTCATAAACCATGAAAACTGGAAAGTCCCTGATGTGACTAGTCACAGCAGTCTTTGTTTTTGAAGGTTTTTGCCTTTATCTCTCTTTACGGCTCTTTACAATGTCTTCTAGAGGTACGGCTATGTTGTATGCATCTTGGGTAGTTTTTTCTGTCTACATGGACAAAAAAGTCCTTTCAGTTATTTTAAATCTTTTGGGTTTCTGCTGACATGGCACTATTTGCAAGAAGGCAAAAGTGCACACAGAGACCTCATCAGAAGCACAAGACAGTCCTAAGATTGAGCTCACCTGGATGGAAGTCAATTTGGAAAACTAAAGGAACCCATAGAGCTGGGGTTAACCTGGTGGAAAGGAACCATGGCTCATTCATCACTGCATGGTAGCAAGCATAGTAGCTCAGCACAAGGAATGTTCAGTCCTTTGTGCTCAGATAAACCAAGCTTTACCTGAACCATAGGGTAAATTTGTTCCTCAGAGGAAGGCACCATTGGGATAGCAGTCTCAGTGAACTCGGTTACTCACACAGTAATAATTAACCTTTTTTCCCTCAATTTCTCTTCTCACCAATTCCCTCTGCTGAAAACTTTGTCCATTATGCATATGACAAAACTTGTTTCTAGCCTGTAATACTCCAACTTCCCCATATTCTTCCTATGTCCCTCAGACCAAATGTAAGAGTCATAGTAGGTTCTCAATAAATAATCACTGAATAGGTAGCTAGTGATCAATTATAACATCTTTCTGCATATACATCATGTGTACACCCAAAGGGTTTTGAGACCTTTACTCCCATTGCCTATTTTCATCTAGAGGAGAAGAGTCAGTAGACCTCGATGTTCCCCCTCTTCATTTTTTATGAAGGCAAATTGCCTGTTCAGGAAAACTAATACATACTTGTACTAAAAACACAACTATGAAGCTTATGGTAACTACTTTATCTGATGTCAAGGGCCATTGTATATAATATATGAGGAAAAATAGTTTCATAATTAAATTCTGATTAGGTTCTTATCCAAGGCCTAGTACCCTAGTATCCAAGCCGGCTATGCAGGAACAGAACTCTGTGTGCATCTGGGTCCAGTTGAGGCCTCAGTCGTCTCACGATGCTGTGATGCCCCAGGGAATGATTACCTTAGCTGAAGACCTGGTGGTAACAAAAAATAAGTTTTTTGTTTTGTTTCATTTTGTTTTTACATCTGAGTAGTAATTATAAAAAAAAAAAGTTCTACCTGGGAGCAAAGGACAAACTTCTTGTTAACCTGCTGTCTCACCCCACAGTTCTTGTCAACAAGAGATCCTCCGTCCTTAGTGTGAGATCTCTGCCACCCTCTGACTCATCCCATAATCCCGCACCATTTTTCTCAATGTAACGGTGATTACTGAACACTGAGATACTAGCTTCTTCCTGGCCTTCCGTTCCCTGTGAACAACTGGCCACCCCAGATCCCCACTGAGGTGCTGTCTGTCTCTTCTTGCCCTTTCTTTTTGCCTTCCGGTGCAGCACCTTGCAGGAAATTCGTGACTACTGCAGGTGTCTCTGATAATCTGATGAAACTGATTTACATAGAAGTCATTGAGAATATAAGGTATCTTCAAACATTAGATACTGTACATGGAATAAAAGTTCTTGGAGAAGGTATGAAAGCTTTACATCTGGGATCTGGGTCGGGTTGAGAAAAGCCTTTTATATTTAGTTGATGAGCTAAAAAACTGAGTATGTAGTATGTTGTGAAGAATAATCCTGACTTGGCACTAGCAGGAAAGGTAGGATTTGCCTGCTCTTTGAAAATTAGCTCATATCCTTCGTGTTCATTATATTGCAGACCATTAAGCTATTTTATAGGCAAGAGAGAAGTTCAAGTATAGCACAAGTTGCCAAAAGGATTATGAAGTTCATTTTGATTGATCAATAATTAACTGTACCTTGTGAAATTACAAGCTTGACTAACTGTGGAACGTATTGTAGTGAGTATCTCAGGCTGCCAGAAAGAACAGAGAAGACAGAAGAAAAAGCAAGGGAAACCAAAACATCTGTCCCCTTTATGCGGCAGGAGCTGCTACCCAAGATCTTGCTGTTTGCTTCTCTATCTAATGTACAAATAGCATAAAGCAGGATTGGATTGATATGGGATGCTACAGAAGACGTTTGCTTATAATTATTTATAGCACTTTTTTGAAGCTCAAGGATAAAACATTTCCAATTATTCATCAGACTCTTGGAACTCGTAGGACTCTATAATAGGGATTTAGCTGAACAACAAATAGCGTACAAGGATACAGATGAAAGGAAGGAATGTGAAGGGATTATTACCATAAAAAAGCGAATGACTATTTGATGGAATTACAGAGAGTCTAAGAGAGACAGAGAAACAATGCTAATTGATAAACACACAGCTATTTAACATTGATTTGAAATATGTTATAACTGTAAAATGAATATTACCTGTCATTTTCTTTGTACAAGTTACGTATATTTGAATAATAACTTTTCTATATGTTATATTATTTTAATAGCTGTTTTAGAAAAGTTGCCCTCATTAGACCATTGATATTGCAACTCTAACTTTACAATATTTGGTGGAAATACCTTTTAGTAATTGACAACTTAGGATACCCAAAAGACATGTTAATTTTTATTATTCACTTGTGAATTGTCCTCTGTCTACTTATAAAGAGGTTTTGGGCATAAATTATCTTTAATGTGAAATAAAGCACAACTGGCTTTCTGAGCTCCTCTTTTATAATTCCTTTATATCTCTTTTCTTTTTTACTAGCACAAAGTTATCTATAGATAACGAGAATTATAGCAATGATACACTTTAAAAACTTGCATTTGGCAGACTGTGGGATGCTGGGTGTTCTCAAAGTAGAAGAAAAAACTTAATTTCTGCTCATGAGCAGAGCAATTGTACTTTTGACGGTGTACTTCAGGCCAGCAAATAGAGTGAATTTAAATATTTTAATCCCACCTTGATTGGATGAGAGATATCTTTATTTTGTCATAAAGTGGCATTGTACAAAAAAGTTAACAAACAAGTCCAAATTAAATGGTAGGATGATATTGCAACATCTCTTCTCTGGTCCCAAAGTATTAGCATTCACTGCTGGTTCCTCTACTCAGAAATAATGTTGAAATGCTCAGTGTTTGGTTCTCTCCTGAGCTATTTCCCAGTAACTTCTTAGGAGGACAAGCATCTGCTTAAAGGACTAGACAGTTAAGGTCCTTGAAGTTTCACATGGTTTGTTTTTTATCTTTGTTTCCTAAGCTCAGTTTTTTACATAACTCAAATTTCTAGTTGGAAAAAAAGCGTATATTTCTGGAACAACCAAGAATCTTAAGAGTTCTGGCAGCATCACATCAGGAAATAAATTAGTTTTGCTACCTGGTAATATTGTGCTATAAAGGCTTTGGAAAGTCAAATTTGTAGTTTAGAAAGCACAAATTTATAAGTTAAGACAGATCTATCAGCAATATAACTTGAAAGCTTATTAACTCCACAAATCTGTATAGTTGCAGCTCTAAATACAAGAACCCATCCTGGCTAGTTTGGTAGGCAGTGATTTAAAGAAATATGCCACCACAGAACTCAAAAGAACTGAGAATTTAGAGGATTAGCAGGTCAAAAATATGAGTATGAAATAGGAGTGTTTTTCTTTTTTCAACAAGAAGAACATTTAAAGAAAGGAGTAAAGGAAATGATAGGGAAAAAAAGGTATCTCCTCATTCTCTATGCCATCTCTCCTGAAGTTGAGACTAGGGAAATATTTCAGTTTTATACTGATTTTCTTATGGCTTTGGAAGTCATTTATTTACATTGCTGTAGAATAAATACCACAATAAAGTTTTTGTGCATGATGATTTAAGGTAAAGTAAATGTTTTATGACCAGAATTTAAAGTTACAATTGTGACTGCAAATAATTCTTAGAAATGAATATTTCCCTGTTTTGCTTTTATCCTAAACAAATCTACAGCATGTTACTTTAAAAATGAAATAAAGCTTGTGTTCATAGTGACAGTCAATAACACGGCAGCATAATAATCAATTGCCATTTGTGGCAGCGGGACTAGCAGTGGGGGCAGATCAGTGCAAATTACTGTCACTGTGTGCTGTCATGTATGCAGGCAGCCTGTAGAACCCAAGACAAATGGTGCTGGATGCCATGGAACTAGACAGTACTTAGTCATACCTGCACTACAGCAAAGAAACGATAGCCGGCATCCCATACAACAGGAAAGTGTATATAAATCTAAAACACTGATGGGTAGGAAAAATAAATTAATCCAGCTATGACTTTGGCTTCCAAGATTTAAAGTTAAATGCTTGTACTTTTTTTTTCTGTGAGGGAGAAATAGGTGGATTACAGGTATCTAGGGATCTACAAAATCATTAGATGGCTTTTTAGTGCCGGACTTTACTCAGAGTTGAAGAGAGATGACTCTAAAACCAGATACTGAGCATGAATCACCTGTGTTGACCAGTTCTGGTGAAAAATTGAAATGATACTTTACTTCACATCCAAAATGAAACAAAGAGGACGGACACCGGGTTTGTCAGAAGAGCTGAGTGGTGAACTATTTTAGAAAACTGTTTTAATTTTTATATTTAATCTAAAGGAAGGAAAGAGGTATCTTGCCTCCCTTTGGGAAACCATTAGATCTTTTATTTTAATAAATCAAGCATGTAATTTTGAAGTGAGTCCTCTTGACTTTCTATGGTCTCTTGTTTGATGAGATCAGGTCAGATCGCCTTCTCTTTGCAGACTGGTAATTTGGAGAGTAGCAGGCAAGAGGGGGATCTGCTTTTATCCTTAACTGGTTGCTTGATTTACTGCATTCTATGCAAAACAAAACAGGGAGTCACTTGTTCAAAAAGATTAAGAATTTCAGACTGTAAAAGAACAAAGAATAACAGAATAAAAAACCAGAATAAACAAAATAAAAAACAAAGAGGGGTCCTCAAAGTGTGTGGCCATTAGAGATTGCACAAGTTGTGTACTCGTGAAGACATCTCTGAAAATAATAATTTATCTTCCTCCTCTTCAATTTCATAACAAAAAATAGCTCAGTTAGGATTATGTGGCTTAATGGTTTCTAAAACAAGGCTGCAGACGGTTAGCCTTCAGGCTGAAGTTGGCCCAAACACATTGTGTTTATGTGACACTGTGGGGACAGGCATGACTGGCAGCTGCCCTCTCTGGATGAATCTTACAGCATCTGGTTTTGCACAGTCCCTGTTACATTTTATTGTTTTTCAATGATGCCTTTTTTTTTTTTTTTTTGCCTCTTACATTACCTGCTTCACCCCGCTGATATTTGAGCTTGTTACCTACGAAAAGAGCAGTCAACGGTTTCTTCCACTCTCCCCTGCTCCTAAAAGCAATGCAAGTAGTTGTAGTAAAAGTTTCAAGTGGACAAAACTATATAGACATTGCGAAGATTTTTGTTAAAGTAAAACTAATTTATAGCATTGATGAAATGTATATTCTGTAAATTATACTGAAAAATGAACATTAAGTCACTATCCTTTTCAATGAAAACCTATTGGGACCAAATAACATTCTCTTTTTCACTGATCTAGATGGAAAAATGCTGGGAAAAAATGACTTTTCAATATATCAAGCCATTCAAAATTCTGAAGTTACATTAGAAGCAATTGACCAATACCAAGGCCAAGGTTAGGTTAAGAATTATTAAGAAAGAGTTAAGAATTATTAACAAAAACTTCCATTTCTTAGAAGTAAACTATGCTGTGAAAAATAACAACTGTTTCCAAATATGCCTACCATATATATATATTTTTGTGCAGGATTCAGAAATGTGACAATCCACTTGCTAAATATACTGGTGCCAAACTGAAATTTTCCAAGTGGACCAAATAACCTGAAAAATAATGTACCCAAAATATAGAAAACATTTCTATTGGATACCTCTAAGCTTTGATTTCAATATAGTGATTCTTAATGTCTTAAAAATATTACCCTGACTTATAACTCCATCACCTGTAGAATCTAATTGCAAACCCAAGAGTATTTTACTATTTAAAATTTACTGAGATAGGGCTGGGGATTTAGCTCAGTGGCAAAGTGCCTGCCTGGCAAACACAAGTTCGTGAGTTTGATTCCCTGTACCAGGAAAAAAAACCAAAAAAACCAAACGAACACACAGAATTTACTGAGATATTAGTGTATGCAGATTTAATTGTGAGTAGATTTGGCTTCTGAGCTAAACTGACATAAAAGGAGAAAGACAAAATCCTGAATATTTTTTTCCTGAACATTTTTTGTAGAATGATTGTATTTGATTAAACCTTCAGGTTCTAGACTACTTAAAGGAAGAACTTATCATCCATTGTGAGCTCTGTTATATTTTACTGGTAAAAGCTATTTGCTGTGTTTGAAGCATTTGCAAAAAAGAATGGCCATAGTAATACCACTGAATTAAAATTATGCCATAGTCAGCCATTCTGTCAGGAATGCTAGGTTTATATAACTTCATATTATACAGTTCTTTTTCTTCTTAGTTCTGCTTCCACACCCTAAATTGTAATTTTATCCAAAGAAATAGTTGCTGTATAAGCAGCATGGATTGGAACTATCATTAGGTGCTTGCTTTTAAATTATTATTGCTGCTTACCTGACAGAGAGCAGGTACCGTTTGCACTTTTACTGAAGACAACACTCATTAGTGATGCAAACTGTGTAAAGACTGGATCTTTTTATTTAAAGTCTTTACCACATATTTGAAACAAGGTTTACTAACAATTGCATTTACTTTTTCAAATAAATTCAAGGTGGACATTATTTGTCACAGAAAATGTTTCTATGGACAAATTTATCTTCTCAGGGTGTAATTCACTTGGCCCAGGAAAGCTGTGCTGTTGCCTGGCCTTTATCTGGGTAGTCTGCGTGTATCTGTATCTGAGTAGCCTATTCATATTTCTTTTCCTTTCTCAATTGCCATTTTATATCATCTTAATTTTATAATTCAATAGTTCTAGCGTATACTTTTCTGTAGTAGCCACAATAGCTTCTATAAGAAAGCTGACTTGTGAAAATATGACTAAAACATGGGTTCGAGAAGAACACAGTAGCATTAAATGCAAAGGTGCGTAGCACATATCTTTTCAACTTGTAGAACCATCTGGAACAAAGTGGGCAAACGATGAGGTTGACTTCCCAGCTTTGTGGTTGATAATGTGCAAAGATGCACATTCTCAGTAAACATCACGGCAAAGAGGTGTTCCTCTCTTTCCAGGCCCCAGCTCTCCCCAACTCTCTGTGCCCTCTTTCTGTAGGTTCCTAGGTGATGGGATCCTGTGACCTAGATGCCTGGTGTCCATCAGTGACGTGGGTGACCTCTTTGAAGGTATTTTAGTTTATGTTGGGGGCAAAGTTTACAGAAGTAAAAGTTCAATATAAAAATATCTCCCTTTTTTTCATTCCTCAGACAAGAAAACCCGTCAAGCACTTTTAAATTACATGACCTTGAAAAACAAGCAAATACAAAATAAGCAAGATGATATCAAGAATATTTTAAAAATGTCTCTCTTCTTATTTACTTATTTGTACATGCTCGCAGTACATAAAAATGGTCACCTTCTTTACGGGGAACTGGTATATGTACACAGCACATCCCAATTTCTTTTTTTATTGCCTTCCCTCCCCACAAACCCCTTCCTTGAACTCTTGATCCCTCTTCTTTGTGAAGCATCTATCTCCCTACCTCCTATTTTCTGTCCTTTATTTTGTTTTTTATGTAGTTTTGGGATTTTCATATGAGAGACAGCATGTGAGATTTATACTTTGTGTCTGATTCACTGAATGCTTTTCTTAGGGTCCCAAAGAATGTATTCAGATTGAATATAATTGTCAAAATGAAAATAGGACACCTTTGACTTATGAGATAAAATATTAATATTTATTTATTAATATTTATATTTTAGTGTTCATCTTCTTTTATTTTTTTTTTTGGTACCAGGAATTGAACTCAGGACCTTATGCTTACCAGGCAGGTGCTTGTGCCACTGAGCCATGTCCCCAGCCCTTACACTTTAGTGTTAAGTGTTGTTATTTAAAGTTATTTGTCCAACAAATATTTGTAAAGCCATAGCGTTTGTACAACAGTAAGTGACAAATCATCCCTCAGTTTGGTTATAGTGACTAATAAAACATCTCTGTAATATTTCTCAGTTGCTAATAGTATCATTTTGTTCCTCAAACCCTCTGGATATGTGTTGTATGAGATAGGACATAGGGAGTGAAAAAAGACTAACACGCAGATATGGTAAGTTATAGGTACAAATAGCAATCTCATGACAACCATATCTACAGTTTCTCTTTTGGTATGTACTTAAAAACTAAAATACAAACTCGGGGTTATAACAACTCTGTCAATTAACTGATTTTACACTCTCTAATTTTATCACAAACTTTCCAAGTACTATAAACACTAGTTATTTTTGATGTCCATTCTGTGCTTTCTGCAGATTCCTATGTGAAACAAATAGAAGAGTATTTCACTCCATCACAGACTGGTTATCCTGTTCCTTATGAATGAAATAAAACAGAACGCTAGTAAAGCCCATGTCTTTTCTGTAGCATGCAAATGCTAAAGGACATAGCAAGATTTTTATTAAAGTAGAACCTCACAGTGAACGGCTGCTTGCACTGCTCAGGGTATGCTCAAGACTGTTGGGTCCAAAAACATTGTGAAGAATTTTAATGATCTGAGTTGTAAGAAATGCATTAGCATTAACTGGAGGTGGTGAAAAGATCTCTTGTTCTAATTTACAAACTTTTTTTTATCACATCATTTCCTGTCATGGGATTTTATCACATATATAGGTATAGCCTTATGGGCAGATTTGAGATTGATCAAGTAGCAGCAAATTCAAATAAAATGAATGGATCTAAGGCTCCAGATTTAACTGTATAAAATATGTTCTACTTATATTTGGCTAGTAAAATTGAAATAATTTGATTAGTACTATCTGCGTTTTATTTAAATTTCCAATTATTTAGAATTGCCAAAAGAGGAAAGCACAGTTAAAATTGTTTTGCATTCTTCCAGCTTTCAAGATGGTAATGTAGACGTGAAAAAAGCCAGAAGTTGAGGACCAATCTAACAAAAAGAAAGACAATGCCAGGGGCAACTTTACAAAGAATAAACTCAAGACCAAAGCGTCCAAGAAGGGTAAGCCCACCACAGTTGAATTTCACCTCAGTCTGAGGAAATTACAGATGTTTCTCCTCCAGGGAATACCAAATGCAAAAGGACTTGTTCAACAGCAAACTATGGATCAAAAAAGACAAGAGATTCTTTTCTTGCTGCTGTCACAAGGCACCTGGCAGTGACAAGAATCGTGGTACCTAAGTGCACAAATCTGTACATAGGTCCAGTTATTATCCCATTGACAATGTGTTTCCAAGCCGTTAGGGCACTGCAAAAATTCATTTAGTCAGCTGGTGAGAAAACGTCTCTTCCAGGACCCTGTGGTCATCCTCACTGGTTTTACAGAGGCAAAAGTGTTGTTTCCCTGTAGCAGCTGCAGTAGCTTATGATTTGTGAATGGGCCTCTTGTCCTCAACTAAGTTTCTTTGTGTTGAGCACACCAGAAATTTGTCATTTCCACTTCACCAAAATTGGTGTGAAAATTTCAAACCATCTCTCTGATGTACACTTCAAGAAGAAACTGCATAGGCCCAACCACAGAGAAGCTCAGACCTCCAACACAGTGAGTGGAATCCTAGGTCACACAGGATTGCAGGGCTGATCAGAAAGCTCTACATTAAAAGCTGTTCCTCAGCTCCACTGTTGTCTGTGTTCTCTGTCACTTTACAAGTTGATATTGTCTTCACAAAGTGATAGTTTAAGTTACTCACTAAGAAATCTAATTGAAACAAAAAGTATTGCTTTAAAAGCTGTTCACATCTACATTTCTTTTCAGTTCAGTTCTTTAGAGATTCTGATATAAAAAGTTGTACTTGAACCAAAAATAAAACCTATAGAATATTTTTGATAGCCAATTTCTTAAAACCTTTCCATGTAGAAGTTTTTTCTGACAAGTAGTGTTTTGGTATCAGGAATCGAACTCAGGACCTTATGTTTGCCAGGCAAGTGCTTGTGCTGCTGAGCTACATCCCCGACCCCTTTCTAACAATTTTGCTGTTCCATGCAAGTTGTAACTGACAAGTTATGAAGGATTATTGCTTTTAATATTCCATGTAAATAAACATTCACTGCTATATTTCTCCAGAATGAATGAGGTTTTAGTTTGCTTAATTATGGCATGTTTTCTACTTAAAGTCATGTTATTGGCATATATAGAACTTAGAATCAGTATGGACTTTTTTCTTTATCTATGGTATAACAGAGAATATGAATGTTAGTTTTCTTTAAAAGATCTTGATTCTTTGTATATGAATTACAGTAGACACTAAAAGATAAAATGTGTATGTTCCACATATAAGAGAACATATGTTACTTAAGAAATGTTAAATATTGCTTGGTTTGGGGCAACCTGTAGATTTCACAAGACATGGAAACTCTACTACTTGGCAGAAAGACTAATGGCTGGACATTACTGTGGGACTATGCAGAAGAAGAGCTTCACTGATACTCAGGAAATTATTGTAACTAACCTTGGGTTCATTTATTAGCGTCAAAATTTAAAAATTAACAAGGAGGTAGAAAATTATAGAGAAAAACTGATAACAAACCATCCTCCTACTACGAAAACTGTCCTACTTTTTGAAGATGCCCATTGACATATTTTACAGCACTCAAGATTCATTAAAATGTAGTATTTATAATATGAGAAAGTAGTCTTCATTAGTAACACTTCCCTTAAAATTGTGGCTATTACCAAGGCTTTCAGATGATTTGACATAAAAGTGCCTTATATACTTCAATCAAGAACTTATTTAATCTTATTACAAAAGCATAATGTTTATCCTTAATTCTTGTCTAGTCTCTATTGGTCTAGCCATGTGGATGGAAATTACTTCCTCTTTCAGTTCTTTTAACTTAAGATGATTTTGAAAAGGAAATCAAACTTAAATTTATCACTATAATATTACAGTTCACGAAGCAAAAACTTTATTTTTTATTATTTTGAAATTTTTTTTGCAACAAGAAAACCTGAAAGTTAAAACAGATTATTGAAAGTATTCAATGATGATTTCATGCTGTGCCTGCATTTTTTATCCCACTTACAAAATGAATACCTCCTGCAAAGTACATAGAAACAGTATTTGTTCTCATTATTTTTGCAAGGAGCAGCAAGCTACCTTCCTGAACACAGTAGCATAATTCATATAGCATCACTGTCCCATAGATACTTGAGAGATTGTCAAATCAAAAATAATTCACTCAGTACATTTATATCCTAATTGAAAATATATTCATTGAAGGCTATTTGTGACATATGGAATTAAAACATTTTGCAGATTTCATAAAAAGTGCATAAACTGGACTTTATAGTTGAATATTAAGGAAAGGTAGGTTTGAGGGTTTCTCTAAAATATTATACCTCAGTAATCATTTTGTGCAGTGAGAGGGGCTGGAAGAACTACTAAGTGATAGCAGCGGTTCTGGTGAGTCTTACGGATGCCTCTGCACACCATCTTTGAGTCCTTGGTGCTGCCTAAACAAGATCCAACTGTCAGTCACAAAACTAATCTGGATTCTGGGGCAAACCTAGTTCCTAAATGGAAAAATATGTTTTCTGTGTGAGGATCAAATGCATTTTCATTTTGTTCACAATACATACCTCCCATAATTAGGCTGGAGGCTTTCTCTTAAAACGAAGTCCATGTTTTCTATTCTAGGAATCCAGCATTTGTCATGAAAAAGAATCAGTACCTTTCCCCTTGTGACAAGAATCTTTCTGCCTTGTCCATTTCTCTCGCATTTTAGACACATGATTTTAAATGTTATACTTTGTGGCTGGATTCCTGCCACTCAGGCCTAGATCTACTGATTCTAACCAGGTCATTATCCAGAATTTGTCTATTTTATATGAAAACCATCTGGCTTTTATTATCAAATCATTCACACTATTAACCCCTTCAAATTTATTTATTTACTGAATATATAATAGGTCCTAAGATCTGTGCTAAATGTAGGAATCTTGTAGTGAGAAGCAGAATGCTTTATGTATCTTGCAGGAGTTAGCAAGGTAAGGGCAGCATTAAATATACGGTAGGAGCAGTATATGATCAAAAATGATAAAAGAATAGATTCTGCTAAGAGGATATTTAAGGCTGTGATGAGAAATACTAATTATCCATGTGAACATGGGCAGAGCATTTAAGCAGAAAGAAACATATATTCCTTGTGTCACAAAATGTACAACTGACCAGGGAAAATGAAAACCAGAATGACAGGACTGTAGATAAAGTATCTGTCTAAATTTTTGCTGTGCTCTGGGACTTTACATGATTACCTGACCTCTCTGCTTTTCAGCTCTCTCCTATTCACGGATTTTAGTTCTGGTGTCTGTGCCTCTGATCTGAACATAGTCACTTTGAGGAAAAGAGACAAAGGGGTGGGAATCTGATGAGCTTTTAAGTTAGATGTTCCGAGTCTGGGGTGAGGGGAGGGGCGGGTTGTTCTGTGAGACAAGCTGTATGGCTGCCGTGGGACAAAGCCTTCACCAGGAGGAATAGAGCGAGGAAGGAGAAGATCACTAAGAGAAACACACTTTAGTGAGATTAAGTCCTATCCAGGTGAAGCATCTAGAGAAATGAAAAACAAACAAAAATAATTTTTTTCCAGTAGGAATGGAATGTTTATGTGAAATATTTAGATTTGTAAAGTTATTCTTAATATGTCATGTTAAATATTTAGTTTTATAAAGTTCTTTTTAACATGCTATATAAAAATTTCATTCTAATTTTGGGCTGCATCACATAATACTGCTTGGTCATCTCTTCTTTCGTATTCATTGAAATGTTTTTTCCATATTCAGATGGATATTTATGCTGCCCATGTTATCACTGATAGTGAATTGATCCAATTTTCACCAGTTATCATTGCTTATAAATAAGCCCATACCATTAATATGTGTTTATGCATTGGAGGTCTCCAGGCAGGACGGTTTATACCTAAATGTCCCTGGATCTTCATGGGTAGTCCCCTGGGGAGTTTCTCGTCAAATGTTACATTCTCAAGTGAAGCCTGGTCATAGGGGGCGTGGCGCTGGAGGTCCGGTTTGTCTACCTCCTCCCTCTGCTCTTGATTTCCTTCCGCTCCTGACTCACTGCTGTGAGACATTTCTCTGGCATGCTCCTCTGCCACGCTGCTTTGCCTGCCTGCCTTGGAGCCAGCCTCAGAAGGACTGAAACCTCTCCTTACTGTAAGCCAAAATAAACTCTTCCTCCTTTAGAGCTGGGAGTTTTGAGGATTGTGTTCCAGCAATGAGGGAAAGAACTAAGACACCATGTGACCAAACAAGCACATCAGAGGGCAGGTGTGGAATCGCATCTCAGGTCTTTTCTAGCATTAGCTAGGGGAGGGCCGAGGACATTCCAGGAGCCGATGGAAGGCTCAGAACAATGGTGGTGTCACAATTGTTGCTGAACAATGAGAGAGCTGGTATAGGCTGGGAGAAGAGTCGTGTTACCAAGAGAAAGTACATTTGTCTCCTCTTGAATCTTGCTGTACTCTTGAAAACTTCATGGGGGTTTGATTTCTGTAATCTTTGCTTCTTGGCATAGACCTGTCCCATATTTGAATAGACACAATTTTGGGCTTCTACTTATCTAAAAACCTGGAAAGTAAGCTCAGATACCAAATTCAGAAATGTAAACGTCTTCACCAAAGCATTTTCACAACATGGATTATTTCAATAGCCCGAATCAATCCAGGACTGCTTGATGAGTCCTTAGGGGCACTTTGTTAAAGGTTTTGGATCTGAGATAAACTCAGATAACTTCCGGTACCCTCTAAGCATACCTGTGCAGACTAAATTGACCCCAATAATCCTTCTGGGCATGCCCTTTTGTAATAATATCACTTTGAATGTAGAGTGGCCCAGTAATTCACTTTCAATATGAAGAGTATTATAAAAATGGTAAATGTTACTTAGAAGATTAAACATGCAATGACCTAGCAATTGTCTTTCAGAGCAATGAGAACTTATCATCACTATAGAAACTTCATTAATCACAATCAAAAACCAGCATCAGTTTACATGTCTTTCAACAGGTGGGAGTAGACAACAGCATACATATACCTACTGTGCAGTGTAGTGGCATCTTACCACAGTTTTACAAGAAATTTAATTGATGAAAGCTGAGTAAAGGATATACAAGATATTTCTGTGTAAGATCTTAAAACTGCAAATAAAGCTGTGATATCTCAAGAAAAGATCACTAAAAATCTGTAGGAGCTGGGTGTGGTGGCACACACTTGTGATCCAAAATCTCTGAGAGACTGAGGCAGGAGGATCTCATGCTTGAACCCAGCCTGGCCAGCTTGCTGATTTTATGAGATCCTGCCTCAAAATGAAAAATAAAACAGGAATAGGAATATGGCTCAATGTAAAGGCAATGAGTTTAATCCTAGTACTGAAGAATCAAGCAAATAATCAAAAAACATGAAAAAATCTGAAGACATCTTACTTTCCAGAATAGATTACAAAAACTATGTGATTTCCCTCCCAATTACTTTCTGTCTCTCTCTTTCTTCTCCTTTCCCTTCTTCCTTCTCTTTTTTCTCTTCCTCATCTCCATCATTTTTCTCTCACCTCTTTTCCATTTCTCTATAGAAATCAACCTACTATGTTGCATATTGGAAAAGTCCTTCCATCCAGCTGTTACTTATGAAACAAGTGCTGTCTCCAAGCAACAGTCACCAAGAACTTGAGTCCCAAGGACAGCTACGTGAGTGGCCTTAGAAATGGAATTTCGCATCCAGCTGAAAGCCACGTATGTGGCGAATCTGGAAAGCAGATCCTTCATCAGTTGAGCTTTGATATGACTGCAGCCCATTGCTCTATCTTGAACACAGCCTTTATGCCCTGAGCGAAAGAGGCCTGGTTGAGGTAGACCAGGATCCCTAACCAAGAATTTGTTCTTTTATGTTGCTGAGCTTTGGGTGTAATTTACTAAGCAGTAACATATAATTTGTGCAGGAGTCACATCACAGAGAGCTATCTGCAGTATCCTTGAAACAATCTTCCTTCAGCTCTTCAGAGTGTTCACAGTGGCAACTGTCCCTATTCCCCCTTACCCTAACAACCTCCCCCTACAAATACAAACAAACCTACATAGTTTCTGAAGGCAAATCTCTTTATCTTTGGGTCCACTCCAACCACATTCCACCAAGCTCTGAGACTGCAAAGCTGGTGGTACGGACAGGAATGGATCCGGTGTTGGATCAGTGGGAAATTGCCCTATGAGATTTGAGGCAGGGAAGACAATGGCAGTGAAGCTAAATTTATATTTTGTTCCTGTTATGGCTTAGATGTAGAATGTCTCCAAAATTCTCATGCATACAGAGGTTGATTAGATTGTGAGAGTGCTATACTCCGCAGGGGATTCTTTCACTGGTGAGTTCCTTAGGTGAATAGCTGTTAGGACATGAGGATCGGTTGGAGGTACGTAATTAGGGGCATGACTGGAAGAGTGTCGCCAACTTTTCCTTTCTTTCTCTCCTTCCTGAGTGCCATGATTGAACTACTTTTCTTCTGCCATGCCTCTCTACCATAATATTTTGGTCTTGGAGCCAGCTGGTGAAACACTGAAGCCGTGAGCCCAAATACAGCACTGCTACATCACATTATGGCTTTCAGGTGCTTTACCCCAGTGATGTGACAGTGACAAGACGGACTCTGTGAACAGAGAAGTGGTGGTGTTGCTTTACTGTACCTAACTTTGCAGTTCAGGAACCTTTGGAACCTTTCCATGGAAGGCAATTAGAAAGGTTTGGAGATGCCACCTAGAGGGTCCTGAGACTTCTCCAAGCCAAGTTTCATGGGAGAGTTTAGTCAGATGACCAGCATGCTGATACCAAGATAGACCGCAAAGGTCAAGCTCAGGAAGTGTCCTTTGGAAACACAGACTTGATTGGCACTTGGACTGGAGGCCATGTGTGCTGCATCCTTGCAGAAAATTTGTCTTAAATTGCTCTTGTCCTCATCTATGTGGGACGGGGTTTAAAGATAGCAGACCAGTTAATCTGGCACGGGACATTTCAAGGCATCCCAACATTCAGGCTGTGGCGTGAGTACTGCTAGCTGAGTTTAGTCAGATTTATGGTGAGAATCAGATTGCTGAAAAGGATACATAAAAAGTAGCCACATATTTTACATAAGACAAGAGAAAATATGTTTTTAAGACATCTCTGGATCAACGAGGCCCGGATCTTTACAGACCAAGGGGTACAAAGCTGGAAGGGTTTCATATGAGAAGAGTTCCTGGTCCCCTGATCAATGAGGACCACCTAGGGAATTGATTCCATGGGATTCATTCCACAGTGCCCAGACACTCAAAGACTGCCATAGTCATGGTCCAAATGGACCAGGCCTCTGTAGGAGCTGGTGGCAAATCTTGGCATCATCTGTGTGATGTTATGCAGAATGTGTTCATTGTGGGGTCAGTGAGGCTTCCATAAAGATTTTAAAAGAAGAATTTGGAGGCCAGGCTGTGTATCCTTGAGAGAGCAGTGCTTGAAGCCATGAGAGTGAGGTAGGAAATACAATCAAGCCCTAGGAAGGGCTTGATTCTTGATTCCTTTTTATCCCCCTATTTCTTCTTTTGGGACAAGAATGTTTATAGTGTGTCATTGCATGTTGGAAGTGTTTCATTTTCTTTTTGATTTTTTATGAAGCTCACATCAAATAGTTTCCCTTGAGTCTCAGAGGACACTTTTATTTGGACATTGAGGCAATGATGAAAATGTCAAGACTTCAGTGACTCTTAGAAATGGAATAAACCCATTTTACATAATGAGATGCATATGGAACTTTGGGGGAATGGGGAAGAACGCAGTGGTTTAATGTTTTCAAAAAGTTCTCCAGGTAAATGTTATTTTTTGTGTGAAAGTTGACCAGATCGTGGGAGAGGCGCACTCATCGGTAGGATCACGAACATAAGTCTAGCCGATGCATGTGCTGCCAAGAGGGGGCGTGGTTGGAGTGGGTCACTGTAGGCGTGGCTGCAAAGACCACTGGGGCGTGCTTGTTCCTGGCTTCTCCCTCTGTTCTCTGCCTCTTGGCCTCTGTGGGTCAAGCACCTCTTCTTCCTCTGTGCCACTCTGCCATTCTGTTTCTGTCTTGGAACCATGGGATTATAGACTAAAATCGTGAACCAGGACAAATCTCTCTTCCTTCCAATCATAGATATCAGATATTTTGTCCCAATAACAAGAAAATGATGAAGACAGATTTGCACATCTATCTGCCCTTCAGATCCACTCCAAGCACATTTAACCTGCTGTATGCCTGCAGAGCTGAAGGTCTGGATACATGCGGATCTTTTGACTACAGCCCTGGAGAAATAGCCCTATAAGATTAGGGACAGAAGACACAGTGACAGTGAAGTTAGATTTAAAGTTGGTTGGTCTCTTCCTGTGAAATATCAAGTAGGATATATGACTGTATCCATTGACAGATATTTCAGGCATTCTCTAAATACACTGAGGCCTTTGGGGTCTTCTATGTAGAGTATCAGATCAACTATAAATAATGATAATTTAGCTTCTTCTTTTCCTATCTTTACTCCTTTTATTTTTTTCTCTTATCTAATTGCTCTGCCTAATGCTTCCAGAACTATATTGAATAGGAGTAGTGACAGTGGAAATCCTTGACTTGTTTCTTACTTTAGAGTAAGAGCTTTCAGTTTTTGACCATTTAGGATAATGTCGGCTCCTGGCTTGTCATTGATGGCTTTTATCAGATTGAGAGAAATACCATGTTTTCCAATTCTGCATATGTTGAATTATCCCAGTATCCCTAGGAAAATTCCAACTTGGTCATGGTGTATAAATTTTTTATGATTTGCTGTATTCTGTTTGTCAGTATCCTATTAAAGACTTTTATGACTAAAATCAGTTGCATAGCTGGGTAAAAGTTGTCAATCAAAAATCAATAGCATTCTTGTACACAATAACAAATCCACTGAGGGAGAAATTAGGGAAACTACACCTTTCATAATAGCATCAACAATGAAATAGGAGCCAACTTAACAAAGGAAGTAAGATTTCTACATTGAAAATAATAGCACTCTAAAAATGGAGATCAAAGAGAATATCAGAGAATGGAAGGTATCACTTGCTCTTGATTAGGAAGAATCAACATAGTGAAAATGGACATATACCCGAAATTCTTATGTAGATTTAACACAATCTCAATCAAAATTCCAACAGCATTCCTCACAGGGAAAATAATCCTAAAATTTATTTGCAACCAGAAGAGACCTAGAATAAACCAAACAATTCTTGGCAACAAAGGGAAGGTTGAAGGAATCACAATCCTTGACTTCAAGTTATACTACAAAGCTACAGTGATAAAAACCAAAACAAAACAAAGAACAGACCCGAGGATGAATGGAACAGATTAAAACATGCCAAAACAACTCTAACTACACATAGTAGTTATCTTTGACAAAAGGTAACTTATCTTTGACAAAAGGGCCAGACACGTTCACCTGAGAAAGGACATCCTCTGTAGTAAATGGTGCCAGGAAAACTGGTTTTCCACATGCGGAAGACTAAAACTAGACCCTTGTCTATTACCATGTACTAAATTAAAATTGAAATGAACCAAAGGTCTAAATATTAAAACAGAAACACTAAATATGCAGGGAGAGAGAATAGATAGAACTTTTGAAGACATGGGTGTAGGTAAAGACTTTATGAATAAAGCCTGAGTACACATGGAATATTACAAACAATCAACATCTGGGATCTCCTCTTATTACATAGCAAAATAGATTCTTAACACAGTGAAGAGACAACACACAAATGAGAAACAAAGTTTTCCAACTGTTCTTCAGCAAAGCACTAATATCTAGAATATATCTAGAATTCAAAAAATCATACCTCCTCAAATTTAAAGACCCAATCCAAATATATGCATCTGAAATGAATATACACTTCTCAGATGAAGAAGAAGAAATGGTGAATAATAGATTAAAAAATATCAACATCACTGGCCATTCAATAGATGCAAAGTAAAACAACACTGAGATTCCATCTCACTCCAGAAAGAATGGTTATTATTAAGAAATCAATCAATAACAAATGCTGGAGAGGCTGCGGGGAAAAAGGAATGCTTCTCTACCATTGGTGGGAGTGTAGACTGGTGCAAGCACTGTGCAAATGAGTGGGGAGGTTCCTCAAAAAGTTAAAACTAGAAGTTGCTCTTGACCCAGCTACTGCCCTTCTTGGTATCTTCCCAAAAGTTTTAAATGCTTTATACCACAGCAAAAGACATGGATTCATGTTCAGTGCAGCACAGCTTGCAGTAGTGAAATCTTGGAAACAGCCCAAATGCCTATCAACTGATGGATGGATAAAGAAGGTGTGTTTTATTTGGAGTACCATGGAGTACTCAATGGAGTACCATGAAGCCTTAAAGGAGGATAAATTTGAGACATTTCTAGGTAAATGGATGCACCTTGATACCATACTCTTGAGTGCAATAAAGTAGTCCCACATGTGAAAATGTGTAGTCTGTCTGGTGTGAGGAATTGAAAGTGTAAATAAGGACCAAAATGTATACTAGATAATGGGAAATAGGAAGTAAATGTTCAAATGGGAAGGGGAACTAGGGAGAGGGGAGGGGTGAAGAAAGGGAAAAGAAAAAACAAGAAAGAAGGAAAAAATGAAAATAAAACTTTTACAAATAAGGAGAGGAAAGGAAAGAAGGGAAGACAGGGAATGGGCAAAAGGAGGAAGTACAAGTCCCCTGTGACGCCTGGGATCATCATGTATATCTAAAATTACCCTAGAAGCTTAATTAATTAACAAAGAATTATTTCAAAAGATACCTTGAGCTCTGAACTCTAGATGCTCACTTCTTCTGTACTCTTACTGGTCCAAGGATGGATACAATGTCTACCATTTTCAGGTCAAAATTATTGTAATAGATTTCCTCTGTGGTTGCCCCTACATTCCAAATGTACTTTCACAGTCACTTGAGAGTTATCCTTCTCTGATAATGCTACCTGCTTCTTGTGGAGACTTAATGATTTTTTAGTTTTATTCCTCTGATTTTCTCTATCTTTTTCTCTTGCTGAGACCCATTTTCTGTCTCTTTCCTAAGTTAGGGTTATGATGTTTCTAACACCAGTCAATGGCGTTTCCCTAATTTTCTCAGAATTCATAATTAAACACCAGGGAGAACATTACTTAAGAGGCAGAAATGCCAAACAATGGCAAAGACGTTACTTTCTTGTTCTAGGGCCACTTTGAAATGTTGTGCACTTTTTGTGTGACAGAAAATGTCACTAGTAGGAACAAATGAGGGATAAAATCTACACCTGACTCTGGCCCCTCAGATTTTATAGCCAGACACAGGGTAGCCCTGATGTAAAGAAGTGGCATATATGTGTTTTGTTTTGTTTTTTTTTTTTGTTTGTTTTTTTCCGGTACTGGGAATCGAACTCACAACCTTGTGCTTGCCAGGCAGGTGCTAGCCATATGTTTTTTAATCCAAATGTACCTTTGTTGGCCAAGTCATGCTCACTTTGCTACCTGGAAAGGAGTCTACTTTCTAAATAATGGGGTGTTCTCTGCCCTCTAAGGCTCTGTTTTGTCTATTACATTAATGTTATCATCACTTTTATTGTCCCCAGAATACTACACTAAGACAAAAACCTTTCAGAGAAATTGGAAGAACTTTTTGATTAAAATGAAGTAGTCTCACATATGAAGCTAAAGCAGAAAACGTTTACATCCTGCTTAGGTAAAAATAACCATTGTGTTTCCTTTTAGCTGGCAGGTTCCCTCATTTGTAATATTCCTGTATTCATCATCAGATTGCTGTAGCCTTTTGAATGGCAGCCAACACAATTGGGCTTTGAAGAAAACATAAAATTAAGCCATCATGTAAGATATTTTTAAAGCTAATTTGGCACCCCAGTTTTACCCAAACCCTATGTGTTTAGAGTTCCCCTTAGCTGAATAATGCCTTCCCACAATTTATCAGTCAAGCAAAATTTAAACAGAGATGACAAACACATGTGCATGATCTAAGCATAGCCATGGAATGCAATTTTATAAAGTGTTAAGGAGCATACATAAAAGCTGATCTGGGAATTATGTACAATCTCAACAGTTCTCATTCTCACATTTATCTTTGTATTCATTCGATCCTAACACGGTCTCTGTCTTACAACACTGTGCATTCTGAGGACCTTGGGTCCCAGTTCCACAATAAGGAATGTAGGTTTTCTGCACAGATTATGCAAAGTAATGACAGTCATTCTCAGCGATGCAGAGAAGCAGAGATTTGCATCCCTGAAATGGCGCTTTCTGAAGCTGCTCTTTGGTATCATTCTGTTAGTAGAGCTGAACACTTAAAGCTTAGCAAAGACTTACAAAGTTTTCTGGGCAATCACTTATTTTAGGATGATAGTGTCATGATTAAATGCATCTAGATCACCTTTCCTGAATTTAAAATATAGCACAGTTATAATTTTACTAAATATTCTCTGTGTCAACATTTAATTTCTTGAAGTTTTAAGGGTACAGCTCTCTCTCATTAATCTTGTACTATAAAATCATCATCTCTGCAATGTCTTGATGAATTGATTACAGGAATGTTGGGTTTTGGAAAGAATGTTCTCCCTCTGATGTGTATAATTTGAAATATTTGATTTGTAAAGCAGGTAATGAGAAGACATTATCTTGGATTTTATTGTAATTTAAAATAACAGTTTTTATTATGATAAGAGGATATAAGTGGGAAATGGAATAAGCACCGAGTATCATAAATGGGACAGACACAATAAAACTACTTTAGAATACATGCCTTTATGCCCTTAACCTAAAGAAATATTCTATCTCTTATAACCCTCTAGCTCTTTAAAATGCAATTACGTAGTTATACAGAAAAGAATTGTGTGCACCTAGAGCATTTAAGATTTCACTGGGCATTTGTTTATAAATATGTGCATTTTTTTTAAGATTTTCTCTCTGCTGGCCCATTGCAAACCGATCACTTACAATTGTACTTGAGTGTTTAGTGACCAGAAAATATACAAATGCCGCTGCTGCCTCAGAAACTGAAAGTGCACGAGCAGATTGAAGGAAATACTACAGGCAAAAACGAGCCGTTGTTACTTGCCCCTGCTAACATTGCAGAAAGTTGAAATGCTTGCCTCACTGAGAATTGGAAGGCGTTTCCAAAGTTTATTTGGAACAATCTAAAAGATGTTCGCATGTACATACTAAACCATTTTGTAAGCACATTTTGTTATATTTTGCAGCCACACTTTAAAATTCCTTGGTGCTCAGTAGATGCAGCATTTTTTGAAATTCCATAATTACTTTTTATTTTATGACCATTTAAAATTTTAGATAATGGCAGAAGTTTTAAGACACACATTTTGGAACTCGTTGTTAGTTCCATATCTGCTAATTCTTCAGTAATGCGATAAAATTGACATACTGATATTCTATGCTTACTGTCCCCAAATTATTTGACAATTAAGATATTTCATCTGAAAATGTATACTAAATGTATTTCCTCTGAGTATACTAAATATATTTCCTCTGACCATATTCATCATAAAATTCTTAATCAATTAGTCCTTTCTGGGCAGACTGACCTTAGAATTACACTTTAAGGTTCATTTGGAATTTAAGATTCTTTTGTGAATTATTGAGAAGTGTTAAATAGCTCTCATTCTCACATTTATCTTTGTAGTCATTTGTTCATAACATGGACTCTGACTGCCTTAAAACACTGTGATAAATCAAACATATAGTATATTCAATGGCTCCACTTTAGGACTTGTGAAGAATCCAGAATAAAAGGAAATACATTAACTAGCAAGGGAGATGCAGTCCATCGATATTCACAATAACAAGCAGAGTGTTCTAAAATTTCTAGTAGGAATAAATACACACTCACTACATTAAGGAATAAATATTTTACAATGCTGAACACATTTCTGTTGAACGTTTGTCATGTAATAAAATTTCCAGGCTCTATCCAGAGAGAGAGAGACAGAGTCAGAGAAAGAGAGACAAGAGAGGGCTGTGGAATGAAATAAATGTCGTTAAAGTGTATGTGTGCGTGCGTGTGTGTGTGTGTGTGTGTTGAGGAATGGTGATGAACTATTTCTCCTATACTTGTTGATTTCTTTTGTGTCACTAATGACTATATACTAATATTGCTAATTTCAGTTTTCATGCTTACAGATGACCTTACTGTCAATATCTCTGTCAAGTACATTTGCCTAACACCTGTTACAAAATGCTACAGGGTTCTATGCACATGTGACACCATATTGGAATGATCCAGTTCATTTGACATAATGCAAATAGGTAGAGTACATGTTGCCTAACATATTTAAGCAGCGTTATATTTTGATCAAGGGAGACTTCGGGATGGTTTTGTTTTGCAGAATGTATGAAGATTCTTTCAGAATGCTTATTGCTAAAACAAAGCAACCGAAGAGCTGTCACAGGAAAACATTGCTCTTCTTGGTTAAAGACAAAGCTGAGACATAAGATAAAATGTGTGCAATTAGAGATTTTGCAATTTTTCATATATAGAGAGATATATTTTATCTCTCTATATATGAAATATACAAATATAGATATCTTTATATATTTTATACATAGAGATTTTATATTTTTCATATATCCATAAGTGTAAGTGACTAGGCATACTGTTATTAAGGCATGTGAATTTTTAGTTGAATATAAAACTTTTCTAAAATGGTTTGGATTTCTATGTTTTCTTAATTAGACCAAAATGAACCAATGGAAAATATCCCACTGGAATTTTCATTTTTGAAGAATGTATTTGAGGAACCATGCAACACGGATGATACTGAAAAATTTTCTATTTCTCACAGTAAGTGTGAAACAAAATCAATATAATAAAGAGTAGGAAAATGTTAAGATTGAGTAATTGATCTAATTTATTAAACAATAATGTTTTCTGCACCTACTATGTGCAATGTATTTTTACATGGCTTGTTGACTGTCATTGTAAAAGACTCCCTTCCTAACTTTAAAGAATTTTAATTATAGAAATGTGCACACACAATAACTTACACACCATCTACCAACGATTTTCTCCCAATTCAAGCATAAAGCAGCAGAAGGAGGACACAAGTACTTGGGAAATGAAAGGTAAAAACAGACAAACAAAAACCGCTCTGGCAGTTAATGCTACTTTTCTTTCTTTGTCTGACTGTAATTGCTAATTGTTTTTCCTTTAAAGTAGTGAGAGTCTAATAGACAGGTGAGATGGCCAGAAACCTAGCCACAGATGTAGCAAACAGGACTCCGCTAGACACGGCGGACTGGATAAGTAGGTGTATGAACACCTTCTTTGATGCAAGCCTCTAAGGACAGTCTCACTTTGAGATCAACAGCGAAGATAATGGTCATCATCCTTGGTAAGGGCCCCATGCAACATATATGGTTCACTATAAAAGTTATATATTCCCTGACTGTAAAGCCTTGATTTTTTTACTTCTGCACAAAACAGTGATTTATGTATTCCATTATGGTGCTGTGTTTGTTTTGTATATGACTAGATTTTATTTTATTCATCTTCTTTCTGGGGTAGACTGGCTTTTACTTTGTGTTCTAAAATATGTGCTAGCAGTTCATTGTATGTTATTTTCAATTGTTAATGGAAAAGTAAAATTAAATTTGATTATATATATATATACATACATACATTTGTAACATATTGCTTAAATGATAGGTTTCTGATATGGAAATCTTAGTTTTTCTTAGTTTTTCAGGGGTCAACCCAAAAAGAGCATCAATATGTATTTCCTATCTAATTTCATTTAAATAAATGTATCTTGCCATCAAATAATTTTCAGAAAAACTAAACAGTATGTACTGCAAAAGCATAGCTCCATTGTAATGTGACATGTTCCCAAAGCAGGGCTAGCCTTAGTTGTTTAGCCTTTAAGACCTAGCAAAATTGCAAGCATAAATATAATACCCATCAAATAACAAATTGAGTAGGAAGGAACATAAATAATATTGGATTCATGAGCTGCACTGCTATAGTTGTTTATACACAGGGCTTAGGTTTGATTAGGTGGCACAGGATAATGCAAATGGCATAACAAATCTCTATTAATTGGGAAAGATTTCCCAAAGGACGCAGATTTTAAATTCTCTTCTGAAGGAGTTGAGTCAAATAGAATCTTAAAGAATGGGCTGTGACATGCACGATACCTTGTTTAAATAAAGACAAGGAGAGATTCGGTGTATTGGAAAGGAAATGCAATTTGGGGGCGTATTGGGAGGCACTAACGTCATATACAAGAGAATTACACACGTGCTGTGGCCACTGGCGGACTACTTCATGGTTTGGGGAACTTTGTGGCTGGTGTAATGGCAACATTATTGAAAGGAAAACATTTGATATGGAAATATCATTTAGATAATGATGACATGGGCAAGGATTGAGATAATGATCATGTTGATGATGCTAAGTTTATATAGATAAATTATATATGTAGTAGATCTCAATTTCTATGGTCCCTTCACTTACTTTTTGCTCTAACTTTTATAAATCCCTCTGCTTAGTGCAATTAGAAGCTCTTTTGGAGGATAAACAATGCATAACAACATATCAAAGGAGAAATAAAGAATGGGGAAGGAAACCAAGTCCAGGTTTCTGATACCCAATCCTGTCCTCTTCTATAGAGAAAGTAGCAATGGTTAATAATGAGGCAGCTGCAGAAGATGACTTTTCAAAGGTCAGTGATGCATTCATTTCTGGATAATGTGATTATCAGCCCGAGAAGGCCTTTATGACTTTCAGGCCAGTTGATATTTTACATTTTTCCATTTAGAAATTCCATGAGACAAAATCAAAGGATATCTTAATTACTCTGTTAAATAAAACTTGGAAATTACCTAATTTTTTCATTGCATGAAGTTGACTTTACCCATTGATGCAAGAACTATCAAAAACTTGCACATTGTTTGGGATTTCATCAATAAAATTTTCTTGAACAGTGACAACTTTTTCTTAAACATTTTTTTACCAACAGAAACTTTGACTGAGTAAAGACCATTCCTAAGATCTTGGATACAAAGACTATAATTGGAGATTTTAGCTCAGGAGAGTCAAGAAAATATCAGTGGTTTCAGGGCTGTAAATATGTGACTATTTTGAGTAAAAAATATTTGCTGAATTATAGTGAAATACATGATGCCCTCAAACTCTTTATATGTAGTTTTGCTGGATATGAAAGAAGAGAGATTATTGTTAAAAATATGCTGACAGGGTTTTTTTGTTTTGTTTTGTTTTGTTTGTTTTGTGTTGTTTGTACCAGAAAATGAACTCAGGACCTCAGGCTTGCGAGGCAGTACCTGCACACCACTGAGTTATATGCCCAGTCCTGGAGGCTGACAGTTCTTACCCAGAACACTTCTTTTGTTTTAGTTCATGATTTTACCATCATAAATAGCTACGCTTTGAGATCTATATATTCAAAGAACAATGTTCTTATTGATTAGGATGATCACATAAGAAGAATTCTATCTCCTCTGAGTTAAGCTATGTATTCCAGCCTTAAAATATTTGGTGTAACAAGAACTGCATATGTTTTATGGGTTCATTGTAATGGTACATTGCTCTGTCCTTCCTTTTCCATTGATCGCTAAACCATTAAAAAATAATATACAAATATCAAATTAAAAGAAGGTGACTTAAATTCACAGTGCATATAAAATCCTTTGGTTCCAGCTATAATCCATTCAAATGGCTAGGAATCAAATTTAACTTGATAATTGGTAGAGGAAGTGCGTGTTTAGGGCTGTCTCCCATTACTCGGACCTTTAGTTCAGTAAATATCATCTGCACAGTCTGGCAGATTTTGTGCTCACTGATGTCCAAATGAGAAAATCCCCCTACTCCATCACACATTTACTGAACAGTATTATGGCAAGTGATGGGTTCTAGCCCGGATTTTCACCTTCATAAGTCCAAAATAAGAGGCTCTTGTTAAGAAAAGAAATAAACTAATTATTCATCACAAAATGACCAAAATAGATTGCCAAAGCATTTCTTCCAAGTCCAGAATGTAATGGAGTGTATTGTTCACTACAAAAGATCATTGTTCTGACTAACATTTCCAAGGCTGTATAAGCTTGAGGATATTTCTGCTCACAGTCTCCACCCTTCTGCTGTCCACGATGAGTTTAATCCTACGTAATCTTTTAGATCATTTTCTCCTTACCATCAGTTGATCAGTTAATAATTGATATTTCTCTTCACTGGATCTTAAAAGCTATCTTTTGAAAACATCATTATGGAAGCAATATCCAGAAGAAACAGAACCACAAGGAAATGAAAAGGAGGTTCAAAAAAGAACTAGGAAAAAATAAAAGAAAATGATAGAACTGATAAGGTTTGAAAAATTCTGGAACATCCCCCTCAGTGATGTTTAAAGATATTTCTGCAGTGACTCAGATTCTTGCATGGCCTTATGTAGTCAAAGCTGTTTATTTCATACAAATCATAAGCTACAGATAATTTTTCCAGCTTATTTTTCCCCTGGACATTTAGCAAAATCTGATCACAAATAAGGCTTCAGGAGAGTATTTTTCTTATTGGTGATTTAGATTGAATCTGAGGAAACAAAGGGTAATTTATAACTTTAATTTACTAAAAGCATGTGGATTGAATATGCTAAAATTCAATAACGGCACAGTGACGCTTAACTTCAGCTGTATCTGTCTTTGTGAATAGTGATTAAAAAAGGCAAATTTGCTTACATCTTCCTAGCTGACACCGAGGTCATTGCTTTATGGGTTTGCTTTCATTTGCTCATCCATAGTAATTTCTATTTTTGGCTACTCTTGCAAAAAATTAGATGCCCTGGATCAAAATAGATATTCCCATAGTGCAGTTATAGCACCAAGCAAAAGCTACTGAATAAAGAGAAAAAGAAGTGGAAGAATATGGCTGATTTTTATCATAAAACATAGCCAATAATATGATGTTTAATATGGAGAAAACATTCCACACACCACGCTTTGTTACCAGTTAAAATGCCTTCATAATGGTTGCTCTCTGCCAGTAGGTCTTTATAAAAGAAATAACTTATTGCCCTACCTGTAACTGAAATAAAGACTAAATCATTAAAGAAAAAGTAGAGCAGCTCCTTCAGAGTAAATCTTCCACAACTTGCTGCAGTGCTAATCGTAAGCATGTTATACAGTAAGTTCGCCTGAAGCTAAGTTAAGCAGGCAGATTAGGGCTGTAATGTAGTATCAGGACTCATAAATCAAGCGTGCTTGCAGACTTCCTTTCACTTACTGCTCCTTCTTACAGTTCAGACAAGTCATAATTACACATCAGTAGGCATTGTGAACAGAGGAATGAACTACAACATAACGCACAATAAACCCTGTCATATAAAAGCAAACTGGATAAAATAACAGAAGCAATACTCCATTTTACAACTTCACACTAAAGAATTACACCATGCCATTGTGTATTATTCTGATCAATCATGAATCCATCTACAATTGACAGCTCAGTGGGCTAAAATTTACCATTGAAGAATAGTTTCCAGTTTTATTATTTTCTCGTTTGATTATACACATTAAGCACAAGCCTGTGTGTGATTTTGAAAAGCCACAGGTACATAATATAACACTGCCCTGCATACGTTGCAATTAAATAAATTCTGCTAATGCTCTTTTAAAGCTTTCTTTTATTAGACATGCTTAAAATAATTCATATCAGATGAACTATAAGTGGTTCTTTATTCGTGTTTTATTAGTATTACAATTTTGAGTAATTATTCAGGTATTCCTGTTACCTTCGACCAAAGAGATGTTGACTCTGAAGTCTTTCCCGTTATTTTCAGGCTTAGACGATATTACCACTAAGCTCAAAGGAGCATCTTTTATCACTAGGTTGGAGCTGAACATTGAAAAGGGATTTAACGAAACATGAGCAAATATTGGTTGTTTCAATTCTAATAAAACATTTAAAAGAACTAATAAATGTTAGGTAATTGTTGAATGCTAATCTAAAATTGCTACTACTGGTTTTATTTTATGGTTGGAACTCAGCAGGTGTTGGGGGGATATATTTTTCACATTATTCATCAAATATTGTTCTGAGAGGCATTGAGGTGTTTTACCTACTCTGCACTCATAAAAATTTAATTATGGCTAATATACTAGCAATGTCAGAAATATACAGAAATTAACTTTAGAGCTGGAGAGTAAATTATAGGATATATTGGTATTTCCTTTCAGATGTTGCTGGGTTCACATTTTAACTATTATGTATATATATACAGTCACATGTCTATATATCCACATGAATATTTTCCTATTTAAAAAAGTCTCAATAAAAGAGACTTTGCTGAGAAGTAAGGAACTAATAGAATTAATTTCAATTACTGATTTTTTTCAATTTTTCTTTCTATTGAATATTGTTTGTTTATATTAGGATTTTGAGAGAATGAAGGAATAGACGATTGGGAAATGTTTAGGAGGGGGAAGGGAGTCAGTGTGACTTAAGCATACTTTAGGCAAGCACCAGTGACCCCGGAAGCGGAAGCTTTGAGCTGAGGTCTGAGTTAGAGTAGACGTCACCACGTCTTCCAGGATCAGCGCTGTGTTTCCGATGTCTGTCCATGGACCTTAATCTATTTTTCAGGTGATAGTTGTCATTTTGTGAAAAAAAAATTCACTCTTAGACCTCTGCTTCTGTAACAGTCAGTGTTGACCTCTAACATAACAACTGACATGTTTCGCGTCAATTGTCGATTTTCTGGTAATCCTTTCTCACTTGTGAGGAGCTGTGTCTTATGCAACATTCTATACCCACGATTAAAGTGGGGAGTTTATTGGCAAAGAGTTGAAGCTCAAATATTTATTGTTTAGAGTAGGTTAAATATTAATGTTATTAATATTTGTTAATGCTGTAGTATACATTATAAATTACATAGCATTTAAGCATCAAAAATTGGGTGCGCATATATATTACTGTTATTAATCCAATTTCTTATGTGTGGACTTTGCTTAAGATCAAACAGATACTTAATAGAAGGCTGAGTATGTAGATGCAGACAGTCCAAAGTCAGAGGCCTTGTTTAGCAGCTGTGCAGCACTAGTTGTTATGTAGAGTCAACTCCTTAATGTTTCACGATTCTAGTAACTAATTTTTCCTTCCATAAGTAGGTTCCTGTCCAAATGGCTGACTTCAAAGCTAATGCTGAGTTAAGTCCCACCCTGGACAGGACGGAGCATTACAGACACATGCAAGGAGAGCCTCCCCCAGAGGGACATGACCCACACTGATCTGTTGGAGATTTCGTTGTTCACATTTTACTTACTGACACTGAGGATCTTGGGATATGGGTTTGCTTTCATTTATTCATCCTGTGCTTTTTCCTTGTTTATGTCTCATCTTGCTTTCTGTTCCCAAACCTTCTGAAAATCAGCTCTAGATTTTCAAAAGGCTAATAATTGACTGTTCCCATTGAACTGCGTGGTTGAATACCACAATAATTTTTGGTAGAAATAATGCTTTTCTATATTATAGATTGTTTGATTGAAAATACAGACATGCTTGTACCATTTCTATTTTCTTTTTCACTACCCAAAATTAAGATTGAATAAATTGATTAATTTCACCACTATTAGCCAAATACTGTGGATACCTATGAGAAATTAGCAACTTGTCCCTGTATTTAAAATACAATAACTTGCTGAGCACATATTTGACAGCTTTTCTCTGGGGTTTTATTGTTAAAATGGGACCTTACAGCAGCTAGGGAGGTCTAGAAGAAGGGAACAGACCAAGATTCAAGAGAGTTAGAAGTTTTCAGACAATTCAAGTAATTCTTTTGCCCTAAAAATGACTCATTGTGCTAAAATTTCATTTTAGCAAACAATGTTTACCCCTTTCCTTTACAAAAATATTATATCATTGTGGACTAAATATTTGCAAACAACTAGTAACATTATCAAACTATCAAATGCAGGTTTTTTTTATGTTTGTTACATTAAGATTTTTTGAAAATGAGAATTGAGAGGAGAAACCAGAAAACCAAACACTTTCTAAACATGAAAAATAACATCCAAATAATTCAGAAATGTCTTTCTCTCTACATGCCTATATCCACAGTAAATTTATTAGAAATTATGTTTAATATGAGGATCAGCAGCTTCAGTTTGAACTGTGATTCTTCTGTGATAAAATATGAGTCAACAATTTATGAATTAGTTACTTAAAACTGACAACTGATCAGATATTTCTCCATAAGGAAAAAGAGGGTATGGGTTTTAAAATGTCTCAATTGCAAAAACTGAGTATAAAAAATATTAGTAGTTCTTTCAAGCTGAGAAATGGCAGAGGGTAATTTTGTCTTTAACTGGAAATGTTGCTAGCATAAGGAAGAATTAGTAGGAAAAGTATTATATGAGACATCTGTTAACTTGGTCAGCCAAAAGAGAAAAATATTTTCTTTAAAATTTCTATATAGTCATCACTATTCAATGAATATCTATGTGGACAGCAAAACTGTACAAAATACAGTTGAACTTCAACTGTATGAAAAAGACATTTTGGCAATAGAAAATATTGGTTGGAATATGTGGATACTGAAATAATAAGTAATTCATAGTTGATTTGCAGTTCAGAGATTCTATAAGGATATGCTGCCACAGGGTTAAAAAGACTTTTTCTTCCTCATTTGTTTTCTTAGAAAGTGCTATTATCCAGCTTGTTTAAATAGCAACTATGCAAATTTTTCAAGCTTTATAAATGTTTCACCAAAGAATTCTCAACCAATCAATTAATTCTATTTATTTTTTTCCTGATTGTCAGCAGATGAGTATCTAGTGAGAACAGTTTTCATTTTTTAAAGTTAGTTTGTAAAGAACTGTAAATCTATTTTCTGTGGCAGTCTTTGAAAGTAGGAAAATAGCTCATCATAGGAACGGAACTATTTGAGCCCCACCTCTGAAAATTAACCCTTCCTTTCTCTTGCCTATTCGTTCTTCTTCCTTGTAGCTGGAGTCTACGTGCAAAAAACCACAAGGTAAGAACTTTGGTACAAAAGATGGTGTAGAAGAATTGCTTATCATTTTTTGAGATTATATAGAAGGCATTTGTGTTTTCAGTCATCTTAAACTGTGCTCAAATTTACTTCTATAAATTCTTTGGTTGCAAGGAATTGCAACAAAATCTTTAAAATTTACAAACTCAGTTGTAGAAGGACACTGGAGAATCATCAACTTACAGGTGACACGTAAAGCCACCAGCCCGAGTAGGTCTTCAAGGGAGTGGGTACAGGTCAAAGAAACACATACCATGACCAAGCCCCATGGCATACATCAAGGAGTTGGGAGAGGATGAAAACCTGGTAAAAGAGCCTGGGAAGAAGCCAAGCTGGAAATGAGAAAAAGATCAAGAGAATATGGCTCTCTAGAAGACAAGCAAAGCAATGGTTCACATATCAGGCATGTTAGACACAAAGCTCTACTGGTGCTAGCAGGGAGGACATAATAGGTAACAATGTAACGTCAAAAATGCTGGTGATAAAATATCTTATTACAGCTTATTTTAGAGAGCATGAAGCTAGAGAAATTGGTAATAGCAACTTGGCACAGTCCTTATGAAGACTGCTCCTGTGGAGGATAGCGCAATAGCTGAAAATTAAGTAGGGTTTATAAAGAAATTAAGGCAGAATTTATAAAAGCTTGCTTGTATAATGATGGGAGTAAGTAAAGAGTAAAACCTGATGTTACAGAGAAGGACAATTGATACGATATACAGGACCGAAAGAAGGTTGATCTAACACTATAAACAACTGGGGCTTTACACAAGAACACCACTTATACCTACGGCTCTGCGTATGTCTCCACCCATCTACATATTTCTGTCTATCGCACACGCACAGGTCAGCAGTAACTCAGGGAAACTGTATGATGTAGTTGTGGGAGATGGATTCACGTGGTGGCTGGAGACTGCAAATTCTTCTCTTGTTGCTTTAGATTTCCTGATGCAGTGGGTAGTCTAGTGAAGAACTGAATGTTGGATTTAATGAGAGGTTTGTGGATTTTGAGTATTAAAAAAGATGCAATAATCTAGGAGAGTGAGTAGATATATCTATCTCTATCTCTATCTCTATCATCTATCTATCTATCTATCTATCTATGGCATGATTTCCTAATAATATTAAGTGTTGTTTATGAATTTCAATCAACAGTGAGTAGATTATACGTCTCACTCCAAACACAGGCAATAACAGCAAAGGGAGGCTGACTGACCTCCAGTTGTAGTTTCCAAGGAGTATAATAAAGCAGTAAGAAAGGCAGAGGAGTTGGGTTTGTAAGCAAAGAACTGACTAGACTACGTGACCTTTGAAATCAAGCTGGTGTGCGTGTGTGGGAGCTTTCACAATGTATTTCTAAGTGGCCCTGTTGGCTGCTTTCTCCTTTCCCTCTCTGTTTTCAGTACTTCCCAAAGTATCTCTTCTACATCATACAGAATCCATCATTCTTCTCTTTGTCTTAGCAGTCTCCAAAGCCTACCCATTGTCCATCACAGAAAGTATAACCTTACCTTAGCAGAGTATTAAAATTCTGCTTCACCCTTCACTTGGCTTCCTTATGTGTGAAGCTAGTTTTATAGTTACCTAGCCATTGCACATTCTTTCAAACATGTTGTCTTACTACCTTGTCCTTTGATGTAAAGCTTCTTCTCTCTTCCTTCTAACCTCTAATTATTCTGGGGAATCCAAATACTAACCCAGGCATGGTGGTGAATGCCTGTAATCTCAATACTCAGGAGGCTGAGGCAGGAGAATTTGCCTGAGTTTGAAGACAGCCTGGGTTATGTAGTAACTTCAAGACCAGCCTGAACTACATAATGAGACCCTTTCTGAAAAGAAAAATCCAAAAACTGTTTCTTTCTTAGTAACATTTTCATATTTGTTAATGCACAGATCACTCCCTGTCCACTATTCCTATTGTACATTAAATTAATAGTGTATTGTCAACATTTATTTATATCTCTGAATCATTAACTGTTTACAGCTGGATAGTGGATATTGTTCACGTATTCATTCTTTTGAAGCAGTTTTTTTTTTTTTTTTTTTGGTTTTTCTCCGGTACCGGGAACCGAACTCACGACCTTGCGCTTGCCAGGCAGGCGCTTTGCCGCTGAGCTAAATCCCCAGATCCCCACGTATTCATTCTTGTAACTCCTATAATTAGGAGGTATTTTCATGAGCCAGTACACGAACAAACAGGCTAATACAGACCATAAGGTGGTGACAAACGATCTTCAGCCCTTGGTACAAATGGACAAATACGAGTTTAATGCGGTGATACAGATCTTGTTTTCAATATTTAATTTTAATTAGCAACGTTCACAGTACAGAATAATTACATTCCTTGTGGGAAGTTGGTACACGTACTCAAAATGTCTTAAATACTTTTTGATGCTTTATTCTCCCTTATCTCTCCAATTCTTTGTCATCTTCCCTTTTGCAAAAGATCTATCTCTCTAGTTTTATTGTCTAGCTTTTGGTTTGCTTTTTATTTATATTTTGGGTTTCTCATATAAGTGGAACCATGTGGTATTTAAACGTGTGTTTGGTTTATCTTCCTTGACAGATCTTAATGGAAAAAAAAAATCTGGAAAAGAAGGTCAACACAAGTTAATTGTTCAGGATGGTGCATTGGTGTCTAAAAGGCAGAAGACAGGGAGATAATTCTAGAGGGGGCAACCATAGTTCTGAGACACTGTCGGAGAACCGGTGCTCTGGTCTAGTGACCATGACCAAATCTTCATTCTTGCAGGTATTGTCACTGTGTGATGTTGGAATCTGATTCAGAGGATTTATAGTTTTCCCCAAGGTTGTTTTTGAATCTTGATTCTTTCCAGAGCCTGTGTGTGGCTAATTATTTTTAAACTGATAGTTACTTTTTTGTGGTGCAGTGCCTCGTACCATCTTCTCTCAGTTTCCCTTTCTAAAAGTGGTGGTGATTATTTCTCATTTGCTTACAGATGTTGGAGAATAAAAATAAGGAAATAGCTATGGATATTTGTGAAAGTGCTAGATACATGTATGTCATTATTTATTGTCTGCAACGATCTTTGGGCCGTGAGAAATGGAATGTAAGGCATGTACTGGCTGCAGTTACTTAATAAACAAACACTAATTTAATAGACAAACTAAATATTTATGTCAAATATTCTACTTTTGTCCCAAAAATGCACTCAGAGGGGAAATGAATAACTTTCAGCTTTAGCTTTTGAATAACTAGGAAAAAATCTGGCAATGGTACTAATGACTGGAATGTTCCCACGGTATCAGTCACAGTTTTTTTTTTTTTAATGATATACAAAACAGTAAGTGAACAACATACGAAAGGGTTTTCTCAAATAAGGCAGTGTTTTGGCTTTAAAAGAAACTAAGTTACAATGTACAGATTAAATATTTAAGCAGAAACGAAATCAGGAAGAAAGCCAGGGAAAGGAGGCACAGAGAGGTTAAATGGATGTTTTCAAAAGTTTGGAGACATGATAGGAAAACGAGGTGAAATAAATGAGCTCAATGATCCGAGTAAATTCAACCAGAATTCTTAGCCTCAATGTCTAAAGAATCCGAAAAGCAACAAGTTGATCTATGTGACTTCTGTCACTGAATTAGTGTTTTAAGTGGCGATTGCGGGTAAAACCATGCACTAGTGGTAGCCAGAAATATGACCAAGTATAGCTTCAAACTTCTCGTCTAGTTGTCTGGGGACTTCTCACTATGGTAGATACATATTAGATGTAAGACTTTGATTATGTATCCATTGTGCTGTATTTTCCACTTGAATTCTTTTCCAAATTTCTATTTTTTATTACTATATGTTTGCCAAACATAATGAATGCATTCATCATGGCGCGGGGTGTTGACACATCCAGTGTGCATGGCGCATCTTCGTCATGTTCACCTCTCCTTCCTCTCCTTGTCTTCCTGTCTCCTTCCATGCCTGGGACCCCTCCTCTTCTTCACAAAATCTGCCTCCCTATTTCCCAGCATCTGTCTCTAACTTAGGCTTTGGTATGGATATATATCCCGCAACAGTTAAGAGATAAACTTACGAAGAGGAAATAATTTTTTATTTCCTCAACTAAGTTTTATTGTGATATAAAATGAATACCAAGTGAAATCTTTAATGGCATTAATTCTCATTAACCAGTGTTGTTTTGAGAATGTCTTCAAGGAAAACATCGTTTCAAATCATATAGCTACACAATTTTTAAAATTCATCGATTTCCATACATGAATTCTTTAGAAAAATTGTAATTGTTCAATTTATGGACAGAAGAAACTGTAGGCACAAAGGAATTTCAGTTACAAATTTTGGAAGGTTTGCTTTTCTCCTCCCAAGTGTATGTAACTCTACAATATAAGAGAGATTCCCTCAACACAAAATTTACTAACTAATGCCTGCATGCCAGGGAGGGTTGACAGGTGCTACACATTTAGTCAACATAAAGCCTAAAAAATGTTGAATTGAGTCCCAAGATTTTGAAACTGAGACATTTCAATTTTTAAAGTACATTTTTATATTCGGGAAAAAAAGAGTAAAAATAAAGTTTTGAAATGTCGAACACATGTTGTTGTGGGCAGCAAGGAAATGGGTTTCATAGCAGCTGACCATGTACATGGGGCGTCCACTTCTGTGATCCCAGAGATCTTTCTCATTTCCCATGTGCCTTATAGCATTCTGGGTTCACTCCTTTAAGTTATCTGACGAGCAACTGTTAGCATCCACGTTTGAAGCTCCGCCCTTAATGAGGTCCTGGCCCCCTTTGACAACACTCTCCTTTAAATGCCTTGCTGCCATGTGCAAACTTCTACTGTATAACGAGAGGTCAGTGCAGCTGCAGAGATAAGAGCCGAGTTTTGTGCCACACATAACTGACACCCCCCAGGAGACTAGCACAGTATTTTAACCATATAAACAGAATTATTCCTTAAGCAGAAATAAGGAGGCTAATCTAGATTATTTAATGAAATGCTATTTGTATTGATTAAAACAAAATCAAACTTGACATTACATCAGCCTTTGGTAGTTAGGAAAAAAATCATTTATATATAAGATGTAGGGCCTCCCTAATAGATATGGTGATATTTAAACAAAGATAAAAAGTAAAATGAATTTTTAGAAGCAACCACATCAAAATCTAGACAGAATGCCTTCAAACAAATGACCTAGATCCAAGACGTGCCACAATTATTTCTAAATAAAATAAAGCAGATTTTTAAAAGAATAAAATGATCCTATGTTATTTTGATCCCATTTAAACCAGATTTCTTGGATTAAATTGCTATTTAAGTTGAATTTGATAAAGGTAAAATCCATAAATGCATACAGAATGTATTCATAATAATGTTGCACCTTGCGGAAAAAGTAGATGAAGTAGATAATATGATGTTTTTTATTGGACCAATAAATAAAAGGCAATTCTCAAGCCCCAAAGTCTCAAGTACATTTTCACTTTAAATGAACACACTCATGAAACATTTTATTGCAGCATTTCTTGTGGGAATATATAGGTAAATGGCTGTAAGAATGTAAAAGTGCAATGTAAACTGTAAAGCTCTATTTAAAAACTCTATATTTTTAACATACAACTGGACTCTGTTATGACTTCTATCTGCCAAGATTAACATCTGTCTTACAGAATTAAAATAAACTGCAAGAAAATGTATCAGTAAATATCCCATCACAGAGAGAAAATGTTTGAATCACCGGATGACAAAATTGTTGATTTAGCAGCAATATTAATAAATATAATTATATACTTGTAATGGCAATTTACATAATTGTTACACAGTTTTATTTTCAACTGTGTGATTATAATCCTAATAGCTAACATTTATTGCATATTTACTAAGTGCTAGTAGGGACTGTATATGTATTAACTAATTTAATCTTCACATCAGCCCTAGAAGTTTGAAATTACAGAATCAGTATACTTTCCCCAAAATGTTTGGATCAGCAAAGCTTCATATTTTGGATTAGTTTTTGGGTATTGGAATATTTACCTTTAAATAAGATATCCTGGGAATAGAACCCAAGTCTAAACATAAATTTATTTATATTTTAAGTAGATCTTATAGACTGAAGCTAATATAGGATTTTTAAAATTTTTCTGCATGAAATAAAATTTTATACTGTGTATTTTTTAATTGTATTATCCTCACAGCACTCACGAAGTTTCAGATAGACATTTCAGACTTGCTTATTCAGGTAGAGATGACAATTTATGTTACTAAAGAAATGAGGAGACTGAGGCCGGGAGGACATTCTTTGAGAATACGCAGTTAGAAGGCATAGTTGAAATTTGAACCCAATTTGGACCTAGAACTTGATAAAATGCAAAATCTCAGGGCAGAAGAAAATGAATTTTTACTAGTATAAATCCAAGCTCTCCGACTCTCACTGTGTTAACTTTGGCAAACTTCTGATCTGCGTCACAGTTTGCTATTATGGATAATAAAAGTGAGTTAATGGGTTTGCAATAAATATTAAGGTGATATTTATTAAGAAAGTTAGCATCTAGATGCTCAAGAAGAGAGTTGCAGATATCTTTCTTTTGCAGCTTATGCAAAGCACAGTAATTTGTTGGGGTAGTGACGGAGTGATTTACACTAAAGCAGTTCGTTTACCTGTACAAAACAAGCAAGAGGAGACTACATGTTCTCCCTGTGAGATTTTGCCTTTATTGACAAAAGTGTATAATACCTTATAACAGTGTCTAAGGAAATACCATAAAATACATTTTTTGGTAGTTGATTAAAATGTGCTTACTTGTCTTTGAGAAAACAGTCCTTTAAATTCAGTTTTCATAATGAGAAATTGCTTTTGAAAGATCACATTTTATTTGGATAACTATTTTATAGTCATTTCTGTAATCTAAAACATGTAATAGAAATAAATTGACTTTCTCTGAATACAGAGTAATAATGATAACTATGATATAAAACTTGCACAGTTTTATATGGTGGCACTGACCTTACAAATTTGCTCCATGCCGCAAAAGTATCAGGTCAGCAGGATGTGAGTGGCAGCGTGGCATGTTGGAGGTGAAAGTATCTGATGACAGTCATAGACTAGGGCCATTTTCCCCTTATCCTTCTACAGGGATGGGGCGTGGTGGGAAGTGTTGAGAGTTAGATTCCAAGACACCCAGCATTTATCAAGATGGAATGCACATGGATTTTCAGCATGGATCTAGTGGCTAAGGACAAAGTAAACACCAAGTAAAAACCAGAGTGCCAGGGAAGGGAGTGGAACTTGCAGAAGGTCAGCAGAACACTGATGTCTCAGACAGATCAAAGGTCACTTTCCCCCAGAGGTCTTTCGAACCCTGGATGCTACAGGAGAGGGAAGGGGACAGTATGATGTAGGTGAGATCACACTTGGGGGCAACACTGAATTTACCAGAAATTGAGCATTTTAACTAGTCACTTACAAAGATCCATAGGATTTAAAAGCTATACTCTTGACAGACCTGAACAAAAATTCCTTGGAAATTATACATATAATAATATCACTAGAAAATCTGAGTAAATCACTGTGAATAAATTTCTGTAGATATGAGTATTTTACATACAACACATTATGAAAGAAATTTGCAAAATATAGTTCATGTAAGAAATAAAGCCCAATTATATAAGGGTATGTGTATATATTTGTAAGAGAAAAAAAAATTATGTCAGTGTATGTGTGTATATTTGTCATATATCTATATATCTATATACATATCTGTATCTATATCTATCTATATATCTATACATATGAGTTAATCTCATCAAGGGTGCAAGATCCACCTGAGATAACTGTTGCACTTTATTGAGAAATTTCAAATGAAATAAATGAAATGACCAAGATATTAAACCTTCCTAATTTAATGCAATTTCATTCAAATTACAAATAATCTTGACTATATGAGAAAATGACCTAAATTATATTTTTAAAATTAGGTAATAAAAATAAAGAAAATTTGAAGATGAAAGATAACAAGTAGGGGAAATTTACTACAAATTATTGCAGTATATACTAAATGATAGCGATATTTATCTATGAGGAAGAACTTGGTTCTAGAGTAATAAAAATGGATGCTAGTGAAATAGAGAAGAATCTGGAGAAACAAATACCTTCATATGCATACGTACACATCCATTCTATACATTTAATATGTATCTGACTTGCTAGATAACAATATAATTTCAAACTACTAGGATAATAAATGGTAGTGAGACAATGATTAACTGTCTGAAATAAAATGAATTCTGGGTTTATTGGTTACATAACAATAATTTTTATTTGGATATGAGACTCTATCATTAAAAACCTGTGTCCAGATGAAGCAAGGAAGTAAGCGGATGTTTTTAAAATTTAAGTATAAAGATTGTTTCATAGCTTGATGCCAGAAATAAGTGAATCAATACATGCGGTCACATAAAATTTCTTATTTTTCTCATTGACAAAGCACAATACAAAAAAAATCTCACCACAAAATGAGAGGAAATGAAAAAATAGAAATTTCTTACATGTGTGATATATCTTGAGAATTATCTTTAATGCATAAATAAATCTAACAAAAAGAAGGCAAAATTAATGTGATAGTAGAAATGTAAGAAAAAGCATGTGAAAAAGTTCAGATTCTTAGCATGCAATATATTTGGCTTCTGCTTCATCAAGTTAATAATTTGTTGCAGTAACATCTGATTTGGTTTTAGAAAAGAAAGTTTATTCTAATGTGTTGTCAGGAGCAAGGTAAAAATTTTTTTTTTGTCTTTTTTTTGGTTTTTCTCTGGTGCCGGAACCGAACTCACAACCTTGCGCTTGCCAGGCAGGCGCTTTGCCATTGAGCTAAATCGCCAGCCCCAGAGTAAGGTAAATTAATACAAACTTTCTAGAGGACAAAGTGGCAATGTTTATCATGAGGAAGTAAGAACACAGTCATTGATCCAGTAATTTCATTATGTTTAAAGAACTAGTGAGACAGTTATATAAGCGATTTTCATTAGCATGTTGTTCACGATGGTAAAAAACTTTAAAATACCTAAATGTCCCAAAATAGTGAAGCAAATCATAAGTTAACGTAACGCTGAAGATGATACTGATCACTGGACATAGGAAACGTGTCTCTGTGCCTATGAATATGTATGTGTGTGTGTGCATGTGGTATAAATAGAATTTTTGTCAAATTACTTTCAAGTAATGTTATGCTATATATAAAGGATATATGTGCAGATATATACACATATATATGGTTTTACATGGCTGAACATATATTTGCACAAGATATTTTTAAGCTTCACAAACACAAAAATCACCATAAGTATAAATAAATATATATATACATATACGCATATGTATGTCTGTAATATATGAATATGAATATAACTTCTGTACATCATATATTTATTGACTATATATGTGTATATGTATGTACTTTTGCAAATAGTGCAGATGATTGTTATTAATCCTGATTACCTCTTTGTGGTAGGAATCATGATAATTTTCTCATTTTTTTGTGCTTACTCGTATCTTTAAACGTTTGTGTAATATGTATATTACTGTATAATTAAATAAATAATGGGAATAATTTATCTATCATAAATTAGTAACTAACATCTTGGTTCTTTCATAGAAGTGATTAGTGCAATTCTGATTATATTTTGTGCTTGCGTGAAAATAAAAAGTTCATTTCTCAGTTTTAATCAACCCCTGCATTAATCTCTGGCAGTGGTTGGGTACATCAAATTTTTCTTTCAGTGATATCTTGGGGACAGTAGCTGTTTTTCTCCAAATGCATCTCTGCAAAGAAACACCCATTGATAAGGGGCCGAAACTCATTAGCCTTTTCCTGTAAACTAGTATCTGAACACATGAGCAGGATTGTTTAAAACTGACACAAAATTCCAGTAGTAAAGTGCCCTAAAGCACTAAGATTTTTTTTTCCCAAAATGTACCATGAGTGGAGCTCTCTGGATTTATGTAAAATTCTCAGGGAATATTCTCCATTAATGACACACTGTCTTTCTTTAACTGCAGAGAATGTCATCCTTGCCTAGTGGGAACTCTAATTTGCTTTGAATTTCCAAAGTGCTCATTATGGAATGCTTAGTAGCTAGAGTTTTCACATAATGTTTGAAAATCAACCTTAATTTTTCTGCCTGAGATGAACACTTGGATTCCACAGTAAACATAATCAGAGATTTACAGAAAACTAGTGAACTCTGTTTATTATACTTGCCTGGAATAGCTACAGCAAAGATCAGAGGTCCAACGTCTTCATGCAGAGACAGATCATGTTCTAGCTGGTTCTGAGGAGGAAGAAACAGTAGGTGATGCGTTAATGAATGGCTTATCATGTGAAACACACGATGTGATAATAGCAGTGTTGGTAAGACAAGAAGCAAGTTTTTTCTTTCTTTTTTGTTTTTTTTTTTTGCACGGGTTTAGTAGCTTTACATGGTTTTCATGCTCACATTTCAGTATAGCAGACAAAATGATTCGTTCCCTGAAAAACTTATATTCCACAGTATTAAGCAGCTCTGATTTCATACACTGGATTGGAAATGTTACAACATTTAATGTATTTTTTCAGAAAAAGCTAGGTTTTATGCATGCAAGTAGTCAGGTTAGAACTCTTTTGATTTCTTCAATTTATTTTCTTTCTTTTTAGTGATTGTTGTTTAAGTTGGACTTAAGTGGAAAAAAGCAAGAAGCCTTGTAGTGGTAGAAACTGTGTGTAAAAAAGGATCTGGTAGCACAAGGTGATTTTCTGGAACTACAGTGGGGATGTATGAAGGCAGCCTTCCTTGTTTTCACGAGGGGCTTAATCAACTTAGAGATGAGCCACTGAGAACATTTACATCAGGTTCTTGTGACTGTATCATACCGTCCTCTCCACATGTGGTCAAGAAAAGAAGAATATGCTTAATTTTTTTTTAACTGCTGTGTACAACTTCTTCTGGAATTTAATGTACATGTGCATAATAGAGATTGTCACTAAGTAGATCCGTGATTCTGTGCATTCCTAAATTTCTGTCATGGCAATGCCGCTGATCAGTAGATTATTCCCTCTGTGGTAAGTTTGTGTGTAAATGAAGGACAACCACAGAAAGACTGAAGAGATAGTTCATAAATTGATGTATGAAGAGAACGGAAAGGGATGATGAAAAAGAAGATGCAGCCTAAGAAGAATTTAATAAAAGATAAAGTGTGTTGGTTGATGAAGAAAGGATTTAGACCATTATTGGTGTTGGGGAAATTTACCAAGGTCTTTGATACAAGAATCACATCCCTCTCCCATACGAATACCAAATTCATCATCAGGTGTATTGTGAAAGTGAGTATAAAGTCCAAAGTTAAAACAAATTATAAAACTATGAGCACAGGACAGGAAGTTTAATGCATAAAATAAAGGCAAACTAAATGAAAGCAATTGGATATATTTGACAAAGTTCTCAAAAATTTTTTTGTATTAAAACAATTAAGAGACCAAATAAGCTATAGACCTAGTTGCAAATTAAAATGATGTATGGGCTGAGGATTGTAGTTCTGTACTAGAGCACTTGATTAGAGAGTGTGTTAGGCTTTTAGCTGGATCTCCAGCACACGCAAACAAAAACCAAAAAGAACCTTAAAATTCTTTCGTTTCTCACTCAGGAAATCTACATATTTTAGAAAAGCATTCAAGGATGTGCAAAAAATGTTTACTTATTGATATTAATCATAATATAAATAGTATTTTAAAAATAGAAAATCTCCAAATTGGGGGCTGGGGATTTAGCTCAGTGGCAAAGCTCCTGCCTGGCAAGCACAAGTTCATGAGTTCGGTTCCTGGTACTGGAGAAAAACCATAAAAAAAAAAAAAAAAGAAAATCTCCAAATTAATCAAAAATGACCTGAGAGAGCAAGATTGAAATACTGTAAAAATAGCAAAAATTGTCTTTTAATGGTGCATTTAGTGTTCTAGGAAATTCTTGGGATCATTTAAAATTATGAAAAAAATTATCAAATTCTATTAAATGCATATATAAACGTGCCTGTATATATGTAATGTAAAATATTCTTATGCATATATGAATACACAGATACATAAATACGTCCATTAGATTAAAATATTTTTAAAAGACATATTTTAATTAATATTGTTTCTAGTTTTGGGAATTCTAATGATTTTATTCTTTATGCCCTTCTTTAAATCTAAAGATTCTGCAACTAAATGCATCATTTTTATAATCATAAAAGGTACTGTATTATTTTCTAAATAAATAAGCTGTAGTAGTCTAGAAAGAAGGTGTTTCATGCCACAACAACTTTAGTCCTGCATGACAAAACCCAGTTCAAAGAAGACCCAGAATATTCTATGATTTTCCAGCCTGTCCCCTTTCCCTAAATCATACAAAAAGGAATCCAAGGATATAAGGCAGAGCCCAGATTCTACTTCATTTTATATTTGTCAATCACAAGCCATTATTAAGTTGCTACGATATGTCTAGCACTCTGTTATTACATCTGCTTGTAAGAATATCCTAATGAGTTAGCACTACAAAATATACAAACTTAGAAAACAAAAGTTTTTCTCTTTTACAGTAAAAGACACATTTTCACTTTGACATTTTTCTAGTTGGCTTATACTAAAATACAGTTGCATTGGGAAAAGAAACATCTCTAGTTTAGTGAGGACTCAAGATTGAGGGCCACTCTGCATATGTCATATATTAATATTCATCAGTCCTTGGCAGAGGAAGTTTTATCTTCCATTTTGCAGAGTTAGTGATTGAGAGTTGTTCAAAATGATTGAGGAAAGAACCCAGTCTGCCTGTAGCCAGTATTCCTTTCTTTATCTTATATCGCCTTTCTTCATAATTTTTGCTTATATACTAAGAAAAAGCAAGAAGAAATGAAGAATCATTTTATAAAATCGAGCAATGCAAATTTGTACCAAGGTGCTAGTTCTGTACTCTTCTGGGTGTAGCCTGTATTGACTTCACATCCAACAGTCCTCCTTTGTTTCATGAGCAGGGAGCAGGCATTAACTGAGATACTTCGTGTCTGCTTTGTAACTGCAGGTCCCCCCACAAAATGTCCAGTATTATTTGTGTCAGTTGATTACTAGGCTCACTCATTTCAGTGGAAAAACAAAGAGAAATAAGTTGGAGGCGATGAGACAAATCCCTACAGTAGCCTACAAGGAGGCAAAGAGGTCACAGAAATATTATATTTTATGTGTCAATATTTCTAATTCAAGCAATAAGGAAGCAGATGCATAGCAGTCTCTCAAACAACCTGAATATTCCTTCCCCTCACTTCCCAATGCTTTCAGCAAACAACAGGCACCTGATTTTTAATTTCACTTAGTTAAAGAGTCAGAAAGAATGTAGTCATTTTACCATGGAATAAGTCACCCCTGAAGAGTGGCATCACCGGTGTTGAAAAGGAACCAACGCGGGCCTCCCTGCAGTGTGAGGCTGAGGATTGGGTCGTTTCCTTTACAGCACTCCGGGATCACTGTGCACTTTTTGCCCCCGCCTGTGGTGCTGTCACTTGTCTGGGCTCCACCAGCCCGCCTTCTTCATCCAGGACACATTCTACAGGTCGGAAGTACTCTCAGAGCAGTTGAGTGCTCTCTTTGTAGTACCAAAATCTGGACTCTAACTTGTATTTCCTTTACTGTTTAATAAAAAGAGAAGGGACAGTCATTTTCCACTGCTTTTACTAGCATGTGCTGAAGTTCAGGCTTCTGGAATGACACCCAGGCGTGGCAACTTGGACTGGGGACAAGCATTCTTCAGACCTACAAGCTCTGCTGCTGCTTTCACCGATGGATGTCCTACTTCTCTGAATTTGTTACACGCTGCAGCTCCGCCAGGTGAGACCAACACAACACTTGCTACACGGTATGAAAAAGAAAGGAAAAGCCTTCCTAAAAATATGTTTTGCAATTTTTATACCTCAATACTCATTAAAGTGGGTGTGTTATTTTTATTAATGTATATTATACAATAAGATGGTGATACACAATAATATGGCATATTAGTATAGAATGCCAAATGTGCACTATACTTTGATGCATTAATAGTATTTCATCAATTTAATTAATATTGAAGTAATTTTCAGCATAACTAGAACAGGAAGACCGCAGAAATAAGCCCAAAGAATTCAATGTGTAGCTACTGGTTAAGGAAGTGAGTAATAAAGCTAGATACGTGACTTTTAATTGTTAGTCTACTGTATTCTCCAATATGACTTAGGTAGAGTGGTGGATTGACAACTGGTGGTCAGCTTGAAACACCCAGCTCAACTGATGCAGCATAGTGCTGGGTGTGGGAGGCCCACCTGAGGACTGTTGCTGGCAGCATAAGTGGCAGAACTGGAGAGGAAGAAGTGAAGCTGTTACTGGCTATGGGAGAGGCTGTAGGAGCTGTACGGAGCTGTTGGTTTTCCTGGAGGAAGTTGTCATGCCGGCTTTCCTGACAAATTCAGCTGTTATCATTGTCAAGGAGCTTGGGTCCTCACTGTCACTGACAGCGGTAAGATTTACTTTGGGGAGCTCTGGGCCTCACTTTGAGCATCACTTCTTGGCTCTGGAGGGGAAGATGGCACACCATTCAGTCTCCTGGGGAAGCTTGTCTCATTGGCTTTCCTAATGGGAACTTGGCTTTCCTGTTTGTCAGAGGAGGTGTGGACCTCCCTGTTGCTGACCATGGCAGTGGTACTTTTTTGAGGGAGCTCTGGTCCTGACTTTGTGCATCACCTCCTGGCTCCAGTGTAGATCCCTTAAGCTGCTAGCACAGATCCTTCATCCCGCTGGCACAGACTTTCTGGATTCCACCACTGATCTTTAGGCCATCCCAGCACAGATCTGTGAAACAGGCATGCACAAGACACTGTTGTGGGACCTTGGCCTCCAGATGGACTCATGGTAGCATTATTAGGTTTTCAGCTGGACTTATGCAGCACATTATGTGGAGTCCAGGCCCTTAGCAGAATTCTTTGTGCTTCAGTGTGTGAACAGATTTCCTGCATTCTCTTTGTATATGGTTCTTTGGGTGACTATTATAAATAATCTTATAAAGTATGTGACTTGCAGTGTATTGTTTTCTAGTAAAACCCTACAGTGCAACAGGCAATTTTCCTAATTTCTCCATCACTTTGTTTACTTATTTTAAATGACTACAATAGAACCTATCTTGAAGCTTTGTTCCAAGCCCTAAGTAAAAAGTGGTAGAGTGGTTGATGCACATCTCTCAGGTCAAGTTGCCTATGATTATTATCTGAATTCCCATCATTTGCAGACACACACACACACACACACAACATGAACTTCTAGTTATAGAAGTTCAAAACTGATCAGTAAAAAAAAACTGATCAATGGCCATAGAGAAAGAGAAAAATTTTCAAAGCAACACCCTAAGTCCTATGCTAGTTGTATAATCTGAATCTGTGGGAGCAGACTGGCCAGAGCGTTGTCCCTGGAGGAGATGACATCTTATCTGAGATTTGAGGGGAAATAGGCATCAGTGAGATGCTGTGGTTTGGCTGTTAAATGCCCTCCAATGTCTCACATATAAAAAGTTGGTCCCTAGAGAAGTGCTACTGAGAACTGGTGGAGCTTTTAAGACATCAGCACTAGTGATGTTAGTCCATCGTTGGTGGCCAGAAAGGACCGTCGGACTCCAGCCTTCGCATTCTTTCTTGCTGCTTTGTCATGAGGTGAGCATTTTATAATGCCGTGCACTCCAGCCATGACATTCTGGCTCTCTACAGGCCCTGAGAAAAGTGACCACTCAGTCATGGACTGAAACTGCCAAAGTACAATCTTTCTAAATCAATTATGATATAAATTATTGGTGTATGTGACACACAGATTATGTGTGCAATGCTTTGTGTAAGTTAATTATAGCTCAGGTGTTTTGCTGTAGTTATAGAAAGCTGACCGTGAGGGATTCTGGAACAGAAAAAGGCAAGTGAATGAAATACAGAGGACTCACAGATTGGCTTTGGGAAGTAGACCACTCAGTTTTTGTACTGTCTTCTCATAGTGTGATGGTGCTATTACCAGATGCACTGTTACTGCAGGATCTTTGTAAGAGGAAAAGTTAATCTATCCAGTTTTGGGGAGTGTTAATTCAGTTTCATTTGTGACGTACACAATGAACATATAACTAGTGTGCACTGAGATGCAGAACACCAATGTTAATATGGGAACACTGAATTTAAAAATGTTCAGAATATAGGTGGTAGTTGGAATAACAAGAGCATATAAGGTTTTTTCAGGCAAAAGAAAAGGATACAAGACAAAACTAGAGACAAAAGGAATTTTTAGATGTCAGGCAGAACAGAACTTTTCAACCTCAGCACTACTGGCATCTTGCACTGAATAATATTTGTTGTGGGAGGATGTCCGGTGCAATGCAAGATATTTGGCAGTGTCCTCGGCCTGTCAGTAAACCTCAGTAGCGCTCTGAGTCTCTTCTGGTTGTAACAAAATGTGTCCACACATTGCCAAATGTCCTCTGGGGGACAAAATGAGCTCTGGTTTAGAACCACTGAAACAGGAGACAGGAAGTTACAAAACAGGAAAGAAAGAAACCCAGACTTTCAGCGTGGTAGAAAATAAAGTAGTATTTCAGTGCTTCAGATCAGCTAATGGAGCTGATAGTTTTAAAATGGAAAGAAAATATTCATGTATTTTAAAGGCAGGTAAGCTTAAAACCTAGATATTGAAAATCATCATTCATTAGACATGATGGTATAAATGTCTGTTCCTGAGTTTTTGTATGGGTATAAAGCCAGCTTTTAGTAGGTTAACAGAATGAGTTAGAATATAGAAAATAGAGACATCAGAAAGATAATGATCTGTTTTCTTAGTTGAAAGGCATAATAGTGAAATTTGGCTGAGATGAATAAGTGCAGAAGTGAGTTCAAGACACAACTCATCTTAGTAAGAGAAGAGTTAGGAGAGTTTAGGGAGTGAGAGATCTAACAGTTACAGTGCAGAGTCTGCAAGGGAATAAATTCAGGAGGTTCAGGAGAAAAGGCTGAGCTTGGACACCTGGTTCATGAAGCCTACAGGAGAGGATGGCTTGTGTATTAGTTACCTTTTGCTCCATTACAAATCATCCCAAATCGTAAGGGCTTAAAATAATGATCTTTATCATCTCCAAGTTTCAGGACACTGAAAATCCAGGTGTGTTTTGGTGTGGTCTGTACGTCTCTTTCTCTCACAGCTGATATCAATGTCTGGGCTTAAGTGCAGCCCTCAAAGATCAGCTAGGAAAGGCTAACTTCAAGCTCACTTATCTGCTTGCTGTTGGTAGGACTTAATCTCTTGTGACCGCTCAGTCTGAGAATCTTCATTCCCTACAAGGTGCTGTAGGCCATTCTGCCCTTCTTGCACTGTAGCTTTGTCTTGGCAGTTTATAACATAACATTTTGCTGCATCACAGTGAAGAATCCAAAGGAAATGTTAGACAGAGAGAAAGAAGGAGGGAATACAAGACAGAATTCTGTGTTCTGTAAGCTAATATGAGAAGCGATACGGCATCACTTTTTCCATCTTCTAATCCTTAGAGGCAAGTAACTATATCCATCCTACACACTAGGGAATAGGTCATAAAGACTGAGAGATAGGCATCATTAGGATCCACTTCTACAATGGTGGAAGTATGAACATTGCAGTGAATGATGGGAAAATAAAGCAGAAGAAATTCACAGGATGACTCAAATCTCTCAAATGTGTCACACTGAGAGTGACGTGGAGAGGGGTGGCTACAAAGCCTAGGGAAGGATGCACGCTGAAGATATTTACAGGAGGAAAACAGAAGAAAGGAGTTAATCATGAACAACGTTAACTAAGGGTCTTGGAAGAGCAGAGAATTGAGATACAGTTAAGGCAAATGAATTAGTTTGGCATCTATTTATAGTTTTGATAAGTGGTAGCAAAATGCAAAATCCAGGTATACAAAGAGGAAAGTTTTGATATTTGGGATCTATTTCAATTTGTGTTTGTTCAGTGGACACTCTAGAAGAATAAGGAGCCTGGACATTGAAAACTGATAATTATCTCTACATAATTTAGGCTGACACAGAAATGTCTGTGTCCAGCACTTGGGTGAGGATACCCAAAAGTTCTCTGGACTGGTGATACATCTCACTTTCTGTGGCATCATGCAGTGTAGGCAGGGTGTGAATAACTAGGCAGGAGAGAAGAAATAGACCAATAGCTAGCAGAATCAAGAGAATTAAAGGCTCTATTTAAAAAATAGAGCAATTATTAGGAAACCAAGAGTGAGAGAGAACATCAGAGGTAGGGGTTTTCTTAGTTACTTTTCTTATTGCAGAGACAAAATACCCAATGTTCAATGTTAAAGGAGGAAAGGTTTGTTTAGCTCATGGTTTGTAGAGATTTCAGTGAACAACGTACTGGCTCTGAGGCAATGTGGCATGGAAGAGGGGCTTTGCAGAGAGAAATAGCTTATCCCAGGCAGCAAAGCAGGAAAACAGTAAAGTAGTGAAGAAACGGCAGCAGCTAGTGACAAGCAGTGATAACTGCTGCCTTCTTTCCGTCTTTTATCATCTATCCAGGCTACCTGCTTTCAGGGTAGATAGTACTCACACCCAGGGTGGGGCACCCTTAATTCTAGCATCCAGCAGGAAGTAATCCCAGCATCATACCCTAGATCCAGCCACCCCTGAAAAGCCCCACTTACAAATACATAAGCCTTTGGAGAATATCTAGATACAGGCCATAACAGAGTTCTTGTCCAAAGAGAGGAGTGCAAGGGTTCCAGATATTTGATGTGGAACAGTGCTAGGTGACTGTAAAATCCATCTACCAGTAGAGCTGAACCTGCAAAAAAGCAACTCTAAAAATCAGTGGTTGGTTTGAAGGCCAAAAATTAGAAAGAATGAAAGAAAGAACAAAAGAAAGAAAGAATGAATGAATGAAAGGAGAAACAGAAAGAAAGAAAGAAAGAAAGAAAGAAAGAAAGAAAGAAAGAAAGAAAGAAAGAAAGAAAGAAGAAAGAAAGAAAGAAAGAAAGAAGAAAGAAAGAAAGAAAGAAAGAAAGAAAGAAAGAAAGAAAGAAAGAAAGAAAGAAAGAAAAGAAAGAAAGAAAGAAAGAAAGAAAGAAAGAAAGAAAGAAAGAAAGAAAGAAAGAAAGAAAAGAAAGAAAGCAGGCGGGAAGGACATCACCATATATAGATTTAATTTTGGCTTACGGCTGTTATTCAAGTCCTGGGTTATCCCCACATAATTTAGGCTGACACAGAAATGTCTATGTCTAGCACTTGGGTGAGGATGCTAAAAGTTCTCTGGATTGGTGATACATTTCACTTTCAGCTTTTGGTCTCTGTTGGCTAGACTGGGTTTTCCTGTAGCATCATGACCTCAGGTTGTTCTGATTTTTTAGCCTACTTTGGATATGGTTTTGTCTTCCCCCAGAGGAAACATTCCAAAAAGCCAAAGTGGTAGATAGGTGAATGGTTAAAATCTGTGTTAGTGGTATGCTGCCTCACTTCTCCTTGGGTGTGGTGCTGGGCATTGACACCAGGGCTTCCTGCACACTAAGTGTGAATTCTACGACTGAGTGCACCATGTAGCATCACAGCTGTCACAGACCCTGGCCCAGTTCTGCATCCGTGGGTGGGGAACCACTTAGGAGGAGGACCGGGGTATACCCATAAGGGGGGGCAGAGTTATCTGAGGTCAGCTTTGAGCTATGGATAGTGCTATATATGGATATTCTTTTCTGCTTGTTTTCCTCTGTTGTTTTTAGGGATTGCTTGTTGAACTTTTGACCCTCACTTTTGCATATCATGACTTGCCCACCCCAGGGATCTTTTTTGTTATGTCTCTTTCAATTACATACAACATGCATATCTCTGTTGAAAACCGTTCCAACACAATTTGTAATGCCCTTACCTAGTGCTATAGGGATGCTTTTCTCAGATCCACAGGGGTTATTTGCACTACCTCATACTTTCTGCACTTAGGTTCAAACAGGAAATATCCAGCTTTGGTGCACTAATTTTATACAAGAGTGTAGCCTGGACATGTTTTCTTCCACTCACTAACCATTTGCATAGATAAATATGTCTCCAGCCATATACAGTGTGGAGATGATGCTCTCTGATATATATGCATCCACAGGGGGAGTTTGCTCAGTGTATAAGGTGCTAATCCACTCAATAGACATTTCAAAATTAGAAGAGTTCATATCAAACTTCAGATTTGGGATGTATCTTTAATATTGTTAAACACCAGATCAGATACCCTGTGATTCACATTCTTACCAGGTGACTGCAGAGCAAGTGATTTCTCACGGAATGTTGGGCACACTTTTTAAGCCTTCGCTTGCTTTTGTCATGGAGGCCTTATGACCGTTGCTGGTCTGGTCCCTGGTGCTCAGCATGAACCTTTAAGTCACATGGTCTTCTCTTTCTGGGAGGTGATTCTGAAAATGTGGTCTGGGGAGTCTGGGGACGTTGATATGTTTCCAGAGGTGTCAAAATATCTGCCTACTGATAAGACGCTATCTATCTTTTCATTTCCATTCTCTCGCAAAATTAGAGCTAAGCTTTCTACTGTGCATGCGAAAGGATTGAGTGGGTAACAGATTCATGCAAAACATATGGTAGACTAATTGATATCACTGTAAGTACAAAAAGTTCATGAATGTTGTTTTAGATTACATGTTGCACCACATTTTTAAGAAATTGCCTCTTGCAAAACTTGATATACTAAAGCATATAAAAATATGTTAAAACTTCTAAATTTCTTCCCTCATTTCAAACTACCTATGTGTGTAAAACTGTTTTTCTTCCTTACTTCAACTAAAATATACACCTTGACAGAACAATTGCATAAGCAGATAAAAGTACCCTGTTGTCTTTTAGGATCAGATAGTGAACATTCCTGCAATATGTAAAGATTATACTCATCTTAATTTTAAAATTTTGAACAATATAATTTTCAGTAAAATATGCAACTTACATTAAGAGGTTAGACTTTATAATTTTATTTTGAAATAAGTACTAGATGAATATTTTTAAAATGCTTCCATTTCAATCACTCATATGTTAAATATTGAGAGATACAATCAACAGCTCTTTAGGGGGCACTGATAATCTTGAGTGTAAATGGGTCTGGAGGCCAAATGTTTGAGAAACATTGCCAGAACTCATTCGAAATTGAGTCAGGTCCCTTGCAGTTAGTCAGAAGGATGGGGCCAAAATCTCAACAAACACTTCCAGGAGTCCTTGCTTTCAGGTAAACATGACTGCTGCTGAGGGGCCAGCTCTGTGAGAGATATGAGAAGCCAGTCACAGATAGGCTTTTTATCACCCATCTTTTCCACCTGGGCATGGCTGCCTCATGTGCTTGTATTTACACAGGCAAGATGTCACAAGCAATGATCCTTTGGAGACGAAGATATCAAATCCTAAGTGAAGAGAACTTAAAAACGAGTTTCTTTCCAGGAAGCTTCACCTAAGTGAGCCCACGATTGCTCATTGAAATTGTCAGTGGCAACATAAGGTTTTATGATACACTTAACCATAATCTAAATGGCTAAGATTATGTCAGCAAAATAGTATGGTTTTACCACTGACAATGTTGGTGTCTAACTACATGGGCAAGTTCCCATACACCTATTGAGGAATTGTTAGCAAATTAAACCACACAATGTCTGTTTATGTAAAGATAGACTGTAATTCAATATATTTGAAAGTCACTCATAATTCACAGAATTTCTTATTTGGAAAAGGAAGATTGTGCACTGAGATACTTTTACTACTGGATTATATGTATTTTACATTTTGCATGTTTTTACATATTGTTCTAACTTAAAATATATTTTGCAAACAAAAATTCTAATTGCAACAACACAATGATGTGAGCACAGTCCTGTTTCAATGATAATCACAAAACTTGTTTTCACAAAGCAAAATTTATTTAAAGAAAAGAGAAACTGCTATTAATAGTTATTTTTTGCCTTAAGCATTAGGTAAATTTTATATGTATGATGTAGGTTAGGTTGCAAATTTAGGTGCTTGTTAAGTTCATGTGTTCAGGACCTATTTCTAGTTTGTTTATTACTTTACATATCTGTTCAGTTAGATAATTATCCGACACATGCTTGTGGCAGATTGTTTTGACAGATTATATTGGCTGAGATCAGTTTGTCACCTGCCATCTGTCCAGTAAAGGTAAGTTCAAAACCTGGTAATTTCTAGATCATAATAAAATATCTGTTGAAGAATTATGATATTTTTAGCCTTAAGAATGTGCTGGTCAGAAAAAATGTTCTTAACACATATGTCAGGTAGTTATATATCTAAAATACCAGTTTTAACATTATTTTCACTTAATCAGAAGCAGTATGCTGTATTGAAAAAGTACTATTGATTTAAATAAAGCAACTCGGTGAGCATCTTGAACACTTTTGAATAGGATTATTTTATGTTTATTTTCAGTGGATTTTTGATGCCTTAGTAATTTCTAAATAGTTGAAATTAAAATAAATATTGTAAAGGACATATACAATATTGTTAGTAACATTATATTTTCAGAGTAAGTCCCTTATGGATGTGTTAGAGTCTGTACAAAATAAGTAACATTTAGTGAGGGGAAAGAAATTAAAGTACGTAATTTTGACTGTATAATAAATAAAATATTTTAAATGACGATAGTTATTTGGGAAATGATTTTTGAAATAAAGAATTTACCAAAATGTTGAAATATACCTAATAAATATGTTAGAAAGAAAACAAGCAAAAATTTAAAAGTTTGTTTTTCAAAGTTAGCCAATATGCCTTTTTAGAGAAATTCTTTTGGAAGAAATAACAGACTTCTTCTTCTTCTGTTTTTGTCATTACTTAATGAACATTACCTGAGTATTATATGTCAGGTACAGAAGATATGCTACTCAGCCTGATTTATCTAGTCCCAGCTTTTCTGCCTTTTAAATTCTGGCTTTTATTGTTATCCAGAAGTAGTCAAGCTATGTGTTCCCACCCATACTTCTGTTGCTATCTGAGTAAGCACATTTTCTGTAACTGTATAAAATGACAAATAAAATCATGGTACTTGTGCTGAAAGCAAAATTAGAACAAATTGAAAATTAAAAAAATTACCTAGTAGCTTGTAAAATGACCTGTACTTTGTATATATATTTATTGGAAAGGCTAGGGCCAGGGATTTTGCTACCGTTGTAAATTCCGCCTAGTTATCTGGCATGATAGAAATTTTTCACAGACTGCTTAGAAAAAACAGTCTTGCCCTAGCCTAGAGAACACTATTGGACTATGGGGAGTTCAAAAAGAGAAACAAAGCAAATCCTTAAAGACTTTATGCTGCAATGGGAAGATGGCACCAACATAAATATATGGATATAAACACAAGTGACTCCAAAGAAATAAATATACACAATCAATGCCAGACTCTCAGGGGCCTCTTTGTGCTATATGGTCTCATGATTTGTGGATCCACTGCTTTCTGGAAGAATAGACAAATATCACAGGGTTCCAAGAAGCACAGGGTTTGAATAGTTTGGAGTCTTTCAAAACTCCATGGAAAGGCTTCATTAAGGAATCGAGCCTTAGGTCCTCACATCAGACACACAGCATCACACTCATCGGGAGTATAACCAAATTGCCACGTTGTTGACATTCTTCCAAAGCATTTAGCAGAAGAATGCAAAATTCAATCAACTGGGCTGGTTATTGTCTATTGATATAGAAAGATTGTTCCACTATTTTTTTTTTATTTTGAAGAGAAAAAATATCAATAACAAAGACAAAAGTAACACAAAAATAATAAAAATGATACAGAATTTCAAAACAAGATGATAGGAATTAACAGTGGTGGTTGTATTACATATTTCCATCTTCAACGAGGTTGCTCCAATTACCAAACATAAAAATGAAAGATGGATCATGCGACCAGTTGTGTTAGCATCACGTGGAGACTGCATCATTCATAAGTGCCCAAGTGAATCATTACGAATTCCAAAGACGCTCAGATTCTACTCTGGCTACATTTTGAAAACTAGGATTAGAGACATTTTCCAATAAATCTATTCATTTGTTTCTAATCTAACCAGTCACAGGAATATGTTTCTTTCATTTAATAAACTATTTCTCCTTAAAACTTAACTCACATCCTCATTACTCATCTTATGACTATATTCATTGTATTATTTTATGGAAAAAGAATTTCCATCATATTGTATGTGGCAGCCCATATTCAATATAAGGATATGCAATACATGTTGATTTTTTCTGATAAAAATCCCAATATGGAATTAGTTAGATGATGGCAAACTCTCTTTGAAAAGCAGCGACTTGGGACATCGAAGCACTGTGGGAATAGCTATCCCTCATAATCAAGGAGACATGAACACAAGCACACACCAACAATAACTTGAGTTTACTCTAGGCAGACATATGAAGTAACCTAACTTCAAAGTGAGCCAGTGGAAGAAATAATGAGATAAAAAATGACAGTCAAGTGTACGAGGCAAGTCAGGCAAGTTAGAATAAAAGAATGGACCTGCAAGTGTAGAAGATGATTTGGAGGCACATACCTCCCTTGTTTGTAGCTGAAGAGGCAGGTAGAGTGAGAGTGTAGTAGATCAGAGTTTCCAAACATATTTGTTAATTTGTGGGGACATATTCTGTGCATCTCTAATAACTGCTCCATAAAAGGGAGATATTAGTGGTACAGAAATCACATGGATGAGACTTGTGAAAGTAATGATTACATTTGTAATATACTGGAGTACATGTGGGAATGAAATTAGGAAACCTAACTTAACAGCCACTGAGGAGCACAAGATTATCATTCAGTGTAACTTTTTCATTTATTTGGGGATAGTAATGCTCAGGGAGACCAAGGACTTCTCAACACTCATACAAAGATGGTAGAATGAGGATAAGGCATAGGCTTAGTAAACCTGGCTAAATTTCTTTCCATTAATTGGATATAAACATGCAAAAAATGAAAGTGAACTTTTCACTGTTGATCATGATATATTAGGATAATAATTTTAGTTACATGTCCTTTATGTCAGCAATCGCTTCTTGACTTTTATTCTTCTTTATTTTGTGGAGTAGATTAATTTACAAGGCTATATTGGGTTGGATTTGAGAAATTAGGTAAACTAGGTTTCTTAAAATGTGTCTATTTAGACTACAATCTAGCATTACCAGTAGATCCTCAGGGGTGTGTCACTGAATTCTCCTTTCTTTCAGTCAATTTCTGAAGGGTTTCGTCTTGATCAATTTCTTCTTTTACTCCTCCACTAATGATCTCCTCCTGTTTGCCACATAGGCCAGCAAATTTCAATGACAGCATAGCAGCAACTCTTTCTCTGTGGCAAAATGGGATGGCAAAGGCATTTCCTTCATTCAATTCTGTAACTGTTAAATATACAATCTATTTCTTCAGTTCGAAGGGAAACACCCCATATAAAGACAACGATATCCTTTCTTTATAAGTAACTTCTTTGTGAATAGCGATTAACGTTGAACTAGTCAAAGTCTATTCATCAAAGAAAATTCTATGAAGTTCTATGAGATAATAAATTCTGAGGATATGATGTGAAGAAATTCCACACTTTATTAGTGGAACAGGATTTTATACTGGTTCCACATATTTTGTTGTTTATTTTATTTTTGAGAATAAAATTCTAACAACCTAAAATATTTCAGTACTATTGACTTGGAACTTTTCTAAAATAATTATCACAATTAGGCTTTACATAATTCATGCTCCATAGATAATTCCATGTTTTTTGGCACGGAATTTTGTTCACTATTAACTGCTTTGTCATTTGTTCTTTTATGGATGCAGATTAAAGAGCTAATTTTCAGTGTTTTCACTTACTCTGTGATGTGGAAACTATCTTTAGTATTTAAATAAATAAATATATATATATATACTTCTTTCTGATATCTCTGCAACATGATATATTCTCTACACTGGAAAGACAATCATAGACTTTCAAATAATAGAGAAAAAGATTGTGAATTTAAAAAGTGAAAGCATAATGGCAAATTTTGTTTAATATGAAATGTCTAATTAGTTCAAGGTCATGTACATAAATAGTATTTAAATTATTGTGTTGGAATGTAAACACCCTAGTTAAATTTGTTTAGCTTTTAAAGCTTCAAATATCTCATTTCATGATGTTTCCCATTCTCATCATCACCATTACCTTTATTCCATTCATATTTGAAGATGTTTTGGGATCCTTTCATCCTCACATTTTTGAGATGTTTCCTGGCCAGCAACTATGATGAATAACCCTATCAGCATGTGCCATGCAAATACAAATCTATCATTATCTAGCTCTGTCTTCATTTTTTAATATTCATCTTTACCTTTATCCCTACAGTGCACTCTCTCTCTCTCTCTCTCTCTCTCTCTCTCTCTCTCTCTCTCTCTGTCTCCCTGTCTCCCATAGCTCTATCTCTCTATCATTTCTACCTCTATCCACAACTTAAGGTAGGAGCGGCAACCAGCTCAAAGGCACAAACATCATGGTGGAAGAGCATAGCAGAGTAAATCTGCCTACATCACGCTTTCTGGAGACAGAGCAGGGTGGCAAAAATGGAGAAGAATGGGCTAGGTATGTTACACAGTTCCCACAGTCAGATATCCATGAGCAAAAGAAACACACCCAGGACTATACCTTACTAATTTACAGGACAGTTCTTAATCCAATAAAGTTAACAAATCAGGATTAACTCTCACAATCCACCCCATGTCAGCCTCACAACCAAATGCATCTTTTTAATAGCATTTAATCTCGAAATGAAGGAAAGAACAAGTTCATAATTCTACTAAATATGATACAGTGCGCTCATATACAATTGGGAATGCGGTAGCCCCATTTCCAAAGTCTCAAAATATGTAGTGTTTTTCAAAACCCCAGCTCTAAGTCTTTTCCAAGACTCAAGGAAAACACTTACTTCTACACCTCTGAAGGCTCAAAAACAAGTCCCATGATCTCATTGTGTAGTAGCACACTGCAGACATTCCTATTTGAAAAGAGAGGACTATATTCAGAATAAAGCAAGAGCGAAACACAGATGGGCGAGGTGTAAGTATTATAGCTCCATGCACACATGTGAATTCCAAGAAGCATAAGTGGCCCCACCCATCTAGGCTCATGGATGTAGGCCACATGGCATCTCTGTTTGATTGACTTTATTCATGATTGCAGCTTTCCTCAGCAAACATTTCACGTTCTTGGAATCTCTGACTTCTTGGAGCTCCGCTGCACATTTGGCTTCATTGCCACACTTTCAGGCACTGTCCTCTTAGGGGCTCCTTGCCTGGCCTCCCAAAACTTCCTTTCAAATATTCATGGAAACTTTCCTGACCCTACAACTCTTGGGCTCTACATACCAGTAAATCCATTATCACATAAGTAGCAGCAAGGTACACTATCAGCATAAGAATTAGTCTGTTTCCCTTAGAGTATGACTATAGTGGTCTCTGAGTGACATGATGGCTGAGCAATGCATTTAATCCAGGGGAACCAATTCTCTAGGAATCCATTCTTGAGCAGGTGCCCTAGGTACCCTCTCAAAATACATTGTTTGCACCCCCAAGCCTGCAAAGAAAGGGGTCTTGCTGATTTCCAGGATTCCCCCAAGTCATCTCTCTTCTTGTCCTTATACAAAGCACATGATTTCATTTTAATGACATTAATACCTGTAGCAGCGATCAGTCCTTTGGTCCCAATTTCACATGCATGGTTCTTTCCTGGACAAAATTTAAGTTGTTCAAACATTTTTGCTCTGCCTTTTTCCCAGGGATCTCACTATAAGTCTCATTACACGTAGCCATCAGTACCAATGATACATCCTGAATGTTGTGCTATATTGAAACAAAGTCCGAGGATATAGGTAAAATATAGACAAATTTTCTGTTGGAGTGTACAAATATTGTCACCAGTTATACTGCTAAAGGAGTCTTTGTTCCCAACTTATTCCTCTTAAACCTGGCCTCTTACTGTCCACGTTCTTATTAGCATCTTTATCTTCTGAGCTCTGACTGGAATCACTCATCACTAAAGCTACGTTTATTGAATCACAAGACTTTTATAGACCACACCACCAAAGATTTCCAAACTTCTTCCATACACCAATTCCAAAATGTTCTAAATCACATGTTCATGTAGAGTCACAGCAGAGACCCCACCCTCAGTAACCTTTACATGTATTAGTTAGCTTTCTTATCACTTGACCTATTATCTAGCACAAATTAAAGAAGTTTCATTTAACTCAGAGCATTTGGCTTAGTCCATGTTTACCTGGCTTCAAGGCAGAAGAACCATGGAAGAAGGGTGAAAGGAAGAAAATCTGCTTAGTTCATGATGGCCAAGAGTAGAGCAGGGGAACAGTCCCATAAATGAATGGGCTAGGGAACATATATAGTACCCAATGTCACACCTGCATGACACAACCAGACGTGTTCAAGGGCTTGAGGTGAAAATATGTGCAGTTATCAAGACACAATCAGGGACACAGTGTAAATAGCTCATAGGGTGGGCAAACAGTAGTCTTTCAACAGAATATGTATTTGTCTTCCTGACTCAAGACACTCACTCCTAACTACATGAAGAGGAATAATTTATGTAAATATTGACTTAGAAATTTCAAAGAAGCTGAAGATACACCTTATATCCAACTGTGTATTTATTTCCTTTGAGATTCAGGAGTTTTCACAGGGAAATTATCTACTGTGAGAAAGTGTATATGAGAGAGAAAGAGTGACTGTGGAGGCATGGATTTAGACCTGAGATTAATCCTACTAGAATAATTCTGTCAAATCAGCCCTCATTAGTGATATACATAACAATTATACTTTTACTGAAACTCAGAAATTGTACAAATAATATAAAGTAAGTTAGAGAGTTATTAGTGTGTTTGAAACGTCTTAAGGTATTAAAGTGGTAGAAAGAGTCAGTGAACTTTTGATTGAGATATTCATAGTCTTCTTGGGGGAAAGCAGCAGATAAGCTAAACATGGAAGGGTCAGCAGAATTCAGATATGAGGAGATTAAAGAATTATAGGTGTGGAAACACAAAAGTGAGAAAGTATAAAAAGTATGAAGGAAATTTACACTTAAAATGAGGAAAGAAACTTGACAAGTGTGTTGGGAGTATAAAATTCTCCTCAGCAGTTTGGTTTCTCAGGTAATGGCAACTTCACCTCTTCAGTTGCTTTCATCCCTGACAATGTTATTGATTCATCCCTACCAACGTTATTTATTTGAATGCATGCCCCATCCCAACACCATACTTCTTTATTTCTTTTACCTACTTTATGTTACTCAGTAACACCTATCACTAGCTGCTCCATGCGAGTTAAATTAGGGTCTGCTGAAGCAACCCAAGACTCTCAAACCAGAATCTCTTACATGGTTCTGATCCAAAGAAGTGAATTTTGGCTTGGCTATATTTGATTTTTTTCCCTAGAACTCAGGGCAATAAGGAACTTCCATATGGACACTATTGGTCATGTTAGAGAAAAGTGAAAAATTGGTGAGTCACATGGTAGTTCTTAAAGTTTTTTCATGGATGCACCACATGCCTCTTCCAAGTTATTAAATATTATTCAAAGCAAGAAATACAGCTTAAGTGATGAAATATAATTATGCAACAGAGGAAAAGGTACATCCACAGAAAGGAGTACTGGAATATTTAGCAACCAGAAATATAATCCACCACATTAGGTTCCATGAAATATGTATTGTTTTCTTAGTAGTTGTTTGTCTTATGTCTTCCTTCATACTGTTGATAAATATTTCCTGGGAAATGCTCTGAGATGGAAACTGTGCAGAATGGGAAGTGTAGTAGGAAATGTAACTGCAGCAAGTTGGGAAAGAGACTGTGACTTTCAATGTGGTTTCAACGGAAACCTCAATTCCTCCTGAGGGCACTCTGAAGTTTTGAGGCTCTTTTTTGTTGTCCCAAATTGAGACCAGGGAGACAGGTCTTTGTGCTTCCATATCTGATGATTACTGGCTGTAACAGTCTGTCTAAGAGGAAGTAGGAACTTGCCAATGGGAGCTCTCTGTTGTAGAAGAGAATTGTCTTTAAATGTTCAGTGATGAATAACTAGCCAACAAAATCAGCAATGGGGGTGAGTTGAGAAAGTTGAGTGGACGAGATCTGACCAAGGCATCTTCGTAAAAACACCATAGTATCAATTGTCTCCACCAGCATGAGATGCCCATGAAGTTGATGACCTTCTCTTATTTTGCTTGTTGCTCTAACTACCATGCTTTGAACAACTCTTGCAAAGGGGTGCATTCAATATATGTTGAATGAATAAGTGAGTAGATGAATAGTTTGTATAAATACTTAGGTTAGAAATGTAAACCTAAGTGAAATGTAGAGAGTTTCCTAATTTAAATAAGAAGTTAAAACTTGGAAAAAAATTAAATGCTTAGAAGCATGCCTCATGAGTTCGGGTTAAATAGCAATGTGAAAAGTGGATTGAATATGGGGAAAGGGTTGCTAGGAATGGCTTGTAGAAATCTAAGGTCAGACTTCAGGCAGAGGTGATGTGAAACCCATATGATGTCGGAGCTTAGGGCTGAAAGCGACACAGGGATAGACCCGTGAGCAATGGAGTTCTGTCAGAGAAAAAAGTGTAATGGATCTAATGTACAGCATGAGGATTATAGAAAATAAATTGTGCTGTGTACGGATTATATGCTATTTGCCTTTTGTTGCTCTTTTTTTAATTTTAAAGATAAAAAATTAACAAAACATCAGTGAAGACAAAATCAAAACAACACAAAAACAACAAAAATGATATATGACCTCAAAATAAAATGATAGGAATTAACAATGGTTGTTACATTACATACTGTTATCTTCAATGAAGTTGCTCAGCCATCCAGATGTAAGATTGATCAAACCATCAAAAACAGTAACAAATTATAATAAAAGAAAAACACTGGAAATGATGCAGAACTTCACCATACAAGATGGTAAGAAGTCAACAATGGTTCTTATACTGCACATTGTTGTTTTCAGATCAGTCATTCTGATTACCAGATACAAACATGGAACATTGGTCAAGAAAAAAGAAAATTTTAAGCACTGACTGTTCCTTTCAATAAACCACAGACATCAGTAATATACCTAACCCAGCTATCCTTGTATATACATATAAATTTTGTTTTTCATTTTAAAGAGAAAAGAAAAAAACCAAAATAACAGAAACAAATACATAAACAAACAGCATAGAGAACAATAAAAATGATACATAATTTCACAACAAGGTGATAGGATATTAACAATGATCATTATATTACATAATGTTATCTTCAGAATGGTTGCTCAGATAACCAGATATACTACTACTATCTGTTGCTTTATTGAGAGAAACTGTTAATGTGTAATTTTGTTTGATAAATCTGACATGCCTATATCTAGTTGCTCTTGCTATAGAGACAAAATGTAAATAACTGAGATGACAGATATATTCATTTTCTACACAACAGTACCTTTTTTACTCACTATATGTGTCACACCACATCATGTTATAGAATTTAAATGTACACAATACAACAAGAACAAGACACTTGCAACATTTCAAGAGCACAGAAAGGAGAGGATGACTCGTAGATGTGTTGCGGGACGTGGTTTCAGTATGGAAACTAACAAAACACACAAACAAAAATGATCAGTGCTGTCAAAGCATAGATGTAGAGCATCGTCTAGTCATTTCTGGGGAACCCGCTATAAGACTTGGAGATAGAAATGCTTGAAAAACTCATTCCAGAAATAGTTCCGTAAGTCATGTATCAGGTAGTTTTATAATTTTCACACTAAAAGTAAAGATGTGGCTCATTTGTGTCATGTGAGTTGTTTGCAGAAAACTATCTTAAGTTTAGCTTTCTTTGGTATCTGACGTACATTGCAAAATTTGATGGCTTGCAATAGAAATGTATGACATACCCAATTACTTAGAAATTATTAATTACCATCTGTTAGACATCTAATGACACAATATGTACTGATGAGTTTGGGAGAATCTGGGCTTTCATGTATATGAATTAGTTCTAAATATTATTTAGGAACGCAAAGAAAGTTTATGTGTCCGATGTTCAGCTCTGATATGGAGTATCATTCCTGCCAAATTGGATGACTCCTGGGCCTACCTTTTTTTTACAGACAAGTATTCTCTACAGTTGGAGAATGATGAATATGTGATAAATTAAATGTATCAAAAGAAAATTTTATAAATGTTCAGAAAATACACAGGATTTCACCAGTGATCTGGAAATATTAATATGAAATATTGTATGAAGGTGTATAAGATATGTAACATTGATTAACGCAGAGTAAGACTGTGACAAATTGAAATTTTTTTGTATGAATTAACTTTCATCTACAATAATTTTGAAATGGATGCTCTAGATATTCGTCTATTTCTATATAACACAAATGGCTTACTAAATTCCCAAGGCTAGAATAAAATAAAACATTTAACAGTGTAATTAAGAGTTTGATTAATTTCTATATTTTAAAATAAAAGTAACATCTTCATTACTTTGAGTTTTAAGTAACATCATCTCATCCTCAACTCACATGTATTATATCTCCTGAGATCTGCCATATTATAAAACACCAAATTATTAGGACTTGATCCCACATGAAATTCATATTTCTGGTACTTGGAACAAGATTTAAAACAATACACCCTCAAAGGATATTTTAATGGCTGAATACATTAAAAAAATGCATGCAGATAGAGATATCATCAAATTTACCATTCGATAGTAGTTATAAGTATATTTTTTTATTTAAAATAATGCTTTCTACATATTTTACACCAGAAAATAGTAGTTGTTTACTGTTACCTACATGAACACCATATTTTTTTTCTCTATTGATTTCTTTAAAGGCTTACCAAATGAGTTTAAGTTCTTTCTAGCCTATGGCCAGATGAGAACATGATCCATTTCAAAAGCACTGATATACCTTTAAAGTATGGCTGAAAAATTTCTCAAGGCATTTGGTGGAAAAAAGATGAAGCCTTCTTTTAAAAGTATTTTGCTCACCTTTTTCTAAAAAAAATGAGAGGGGTTCAGGAACTTGGGGTTTATCGAATGAAGCAAAACCTCAATCCCACAGTAACCTATTCAGGGGTGATATTGATCAATAGAGTCAAAGACAAGTACAATAAACAGTGACTTTCTTATTCTCAGTGGGTTCTTCATGAGCTTCTTGTAGGTAAAAACACAAATATAATTTTCCTTTAGCAATAGCTTGTTTATTCCTATTGAATATGCCTCAGGATTTCTCTAACAGCAGGGAAGTCCACAGTGCATTCAGTTTTGTTGGTTGTTTTTCCTAACAATTTTTGAAGGTTTAACAACTTCAGGAAACCTATTGGTTACAGACCCAGATGATTAGTTACAACTCTTTGAGAGAAAACTATGATGTATATTCTGTGCCTATTACTTTTCATTAAGAATTAAACAAATACCCCTTAACTGTGACTTTTTAAAATTTATTTTTATTAGTACGTGTTTGTAGTACACAATGATGACACTCACAATGAGTACACGTCATAGCACATCTTAATTCTTCCTATGCCCTCTTTCCCTCCCCTCCACTCCCCTCGCTGTCCTCCCCCTATTTTTTTCTATAAGTTGAGGTTCCATCCTAGGTATTGATGATCGCATGACTCTTGCTGCAATTAAAATTTATGAGAGCTCAGTAAATAATTAAATATAACTTGCAATGATTTTACCTTTGTGTGGCATGTGTAAATGTAGTGGTAACACTGCATAACTTCTTTTGAATTTACTCTTGCTCTCGCGTGTTTTGTAACTGCTGGTCTTGCTCTCTTCTAAACATTTGTATGTTCTCTTTTTCCTTTCATCCTTTCTGATTTCCTCATTTTTCTTGGGTTTTGTTTTATACTTTCAATTTTTTCCTGTTTAAGTTTCTCTGTACAGAATTTGGAGTTCTTTGATGGTACAGAAAATCATGAATAAAGAAATGATTTGTTCAGTCCCATGCACAACTGGAATCTCCCTTGGGGTGAGGGTAGCTAAAGAGTCAACATTTGTAAAGAAAAAAGAAAAGCAACAATAGAAAACCGTTTGGCTTCACATAATTAAAGGCAAAGTAAAAGAAACTTCATGGATTCAGGGGGCTGTGGGGCTATAGGTGCTCACCGCTCTGAGTTACTCAATGTCCCAGGAAGCTTGAACACTGGGTCACACAAGGAGGTGAAACTTAACCCCCACCGTCTTCCTCTCAGTGCATGGTTAATGTTTCCTCCCCTCCCTTCAATTATGCCGTCTTCATTACGCTTCCTTCCTCACTGCTGCAGTTGTTAAAATGAAAAGCCTCTTTCTGAGGGCCGCAGCTCCATTATGCAGGCCTATACCTGCGCTGGCAGCATGCTCCTTTTCTCACCTCAGATTGCCTTTTGCTTGGGGAGGAGATCCCTGCCGTGCATCTCAAACTGAAAACTGAAAGAAAATTAAGTTGCTGTTTGGAGTTTGAGCGAATTATGGAAAGCGGGCCCTTTTTTGTCTACCAGGCATGTTGGTAGAAGCTATTATCCCCCTTCTACGCCATTCCCTACAGTGGCGGCTGTCAGTATGGAAATCTCATCTAAACTTTTTATCAGTTTGTACCTAAGGCAAGGACACACACATAAACTTTTCCTTCCGACAGTGGTATGTGTCAAACATGATGGGCCTCAAAATCGTCCGTGTTCCTCATACTAGCGAGCTTACAGCGTTGAACTGTAAAGCCTGGAAACATAATACTAATTAGTTTCTAATTTAGATAAACAGAAACCAAAATAAATTGTTTGGTACCAAAATGTGAGCAAAAACTAAATGTGAATCTGCCTTTAGTTAATACAGAGCTTTTCATAGAGAAGTATATTGTGTAATGGTTTCATGTTTTGCTTTGTATTTTACTCTTTGACTTTCTCATATACTTAGAGTTTTGTGTGAGAATTTATAAATGCACACAAGCAGACAGAGGTGAGCTTTGAGACAAATGAAAAGAACCTACTGAGTTATTAAGACAAAGTCCTTTAACTCTTCTGGCAACCAAAACCTTAGCAAGCAAAAAATACAGATCAGTGATTATTGTTCTTTGAAAAAATAGCTTACTGGTGACAGGTATCAGAAAAAGGGGAAGGCCGCAGAGCAAGGTCGTGGCTGAGGTGTTTAAAGTAAAATTTTGGCCACTTTATTTGTAATACGGAGTGGGTAGAAGACTCATACATATGTAATTTACTTGGAAAATCTGCTGTTCCAGAAATTCTGTTCAAAGACATTTCTTAAATTTTCATGCCAGGGAGTATGAACCTATGTTGATATAAAATATAATGGAAGAAGGGCAACTTGTGAAGCCATTCTTTAGCAGGAATTAATCGTTCGATCTAGTTTTTGGAAGTTCTTCCTTATAGTTTTGAGTGCAGGACAACTAAATTTCCACATCTTTGATGAGAATTTGGGAATCTGAAAGTTAGATAACAGATGCATAGCTATAGACTATCACATTACTTGAAAAATTACCGATGATTTTCCTCAGAAGACAGAAATCTAAGTTATTGGCCAGAACGGAAAAAATGGGAAAAATATAAAAAGAAATTTAACCACTAAACCAAGATTATCAAACTATTGAGTATCATGGCAGCATACATTAAAATAAATGAATATTTGAAATCATCTGTTCAGTTTAGAATAAGATATAGTAATTAAATGTGCAATTATATTTTTATTTTAGATCAGTATATTAAGATATATTTCAAATTTAAAGAGCAATGCTAATTATAGGCATAATATATAACAGTGTTTTAAATCATTCTTTGAACTAGCATGTGAGCTAAGCAATTAAATTACTTTTGAATTAGTTTTATGAAAAAATACATGTTTGCTGAAAATCAAAAGGATTGCTATTACCACATTTGGTTTTAGGATTATACAGTGAAACGGAGACTGAAATTTTTCTCAGTGCTACAGCATCATCAAAACAGACAAACATTTTTTTCAGTGACCTGAATTATTTCAGAGTTTCCTTTGAAAGTAATCATTTGGGGCTGGGGATATAGCTCAGTGGCACAGCTCCTGCCTGGCAAACATAAGGTTTTGAGTTTGATTCCCAGTCCAAAACAGAAAAAACTAATCATTTATAAGTATATTAGTTTAATAGTAATAAAAGTGTATCTCAAATTACCTTTATAAATATGTATCAATAAAGTGAATTTCTAGAGTATTTCAAATTAATGAAAATCCAAATTGGATGCAATAATCACTTTTTCACATATTTAAAAATTGAGGTTAATGTATATTTAGAAAATTTCATAGATCATAAGCATATAATTTAATGAAGTAATATAATTAATGTATATGTGTGCACAATCTGATGCATGAGCAGAGAAATGTTTATACCCATTCGGGTCCCACCCCAATCAAGCTAACGAGCATCTGGAAACACCTCAGGAGGTGTGTTCCCTCAGGTACCTTATAGTCAATTCCAAGTGGGCCACAGAACAAGGATTCTGATTTCTTTCACCAAAACTTAATTTTGCTTATTCCTGAACTTCACATAAATGGAAATACATACAATTATGTCTTGTCACCATTGTTATTTTCAGCAGGTATATTTTTGACATCCATTCATTGTACTACTGACCTCAGCCATCTATTTTTGAAATTAGTAAATACTACTCAAATGAAAAAATTCAGATTAATTTATTTCTCTATTTTCCTCCTGTTGAACATCTCCTGTGCTTACAGTTTGAAGCTCTTGTGGATAAAATTGCTATAAATTACTTTATTCAAGTTTATTTGAAAATACATGCTTTCATTTCACTTGGTTACTATCTGGGAGTTGAATTGCTGACTCATCGAGTAGGTGTGTGTTTAACTTTATGGAAAATCAGTAACAGTTTTCCTAAGTGGTTGCACCATTTCACATTCCTGTGACCAAAGAACAAAAGGTTAATGGGCTCATGTTTGTGCCAATATTTGGTGTTGCCCATTTTATATATTTTAGGCATTCCAGTTGTTGTGACATACCACTTTTTTGTTTTATTGTTTTTGATCAAGTGCAAAAAAGAGAGAGAGAGAGAGGGCCAAAAAATTCAGGTAATATAACATCAGATATTAAATAGAACATTTTACACATCTTGAGAATTATGATTATTTATTCCCATCATTTTAAATTTTCAATTAATGTTTTTTTTTTTATTAGGAGTCTCATACTTCCAAGGTACATAATAGATTACTAAGAATAACAATCATCTTTTACTACATATCTAGGTAAATCCACTATGCCATTAGTGGTATCCTGCAAAGCCGTGTAAAATAGGGCATAACTTTCAGCTTTCTATAAAATGATACATGTATTCACACATTAATACCAATTCAGTCAAAAAATCTAAAAGGAATGAGTATGACACAGAAAACTGACAGTGTATTTCTTCCTTCTAAATCTCATGCTTTGAAATACCTCATTTTAATATTAATGCTCACAACATTTTTTAATACTACAATAAATGAAGGGACTATACAAAAGAGTCTAGGAGATGAACAATTACAAAAATAGTTAATTAACAATGACAACTAGTCTTTTTTAGTGCCAGGTCTGGAATTATATCCTAATACTACTCCCTCCAAGACAGTTTCTTTAATATTAGACTTTTTATAGAGCCTTGGTTAAGCTGAGGATATTTAAGACAATTCTATATCAGAGTAATTCCAAAAATAAAACGTTTATTCAGAAGGTAGTATTCATGTGTCTATATATTTATAAATAGCTCATTCACATATTTTCCTGTGGATATTAATAATTAGAAAAAAATTTCAGTTGTTTGTTTGGGTTTAGCCATAGCTTCCAGGACTCTGTCTATTCAATTATGTCTGAGTTGATGTCTAACTCTGGAGATTTCGAAGATTACAAGTTATTTCCCCACTGGTACCAAAGGAATTAAGTTCAATTCGGGAAGACTTTGACTTTGCAAGGAGGAGTTAGGAGATTTCAGTGAAAATTATAAAACTGTGTAAAAATAATAAAGTGGTAACCACAAGACATAAAATCTATCTGAATTCTTTAAAGGGTTATGAGTTATTTCCCTTGAATAAACAAGTTATTCTGAGCGGGTTCTAAAGTAATTTAGAAGGAAAGCCAGGAGAGCATATGAAAACCCACATGGCAAGCAGGATCACTTTTTAAAAAAGTTTGTCAATCTAATGAGCACTTAATTAAAGTCAACAGAGTCTCTAAGTCTCTAAGTAATTTTCAAAAAGAGCTTTTGGGAAAGAGCAAATTTTTTCTCCGTGCCTGTCTTCTTTTTCTCCTATTCTTCGTTTGACTGGTAACAGAGGAAACCCTTTGCGGTGTTGCCTTTGAGAACTTTTTTATTAACTCTTTCTTCCATCATACAACACATTTTGAGACCAATAAAATATAAAACTTTTGTTCTATTAACTACCAATATTTTAGTCTCAGGAAAATGAAGTTTTAGTCTATGTTTAGTTGGCCTCTAACTTTAGGATCGTAGGAGATGCATACCAATGTGCACTCTGTCTTTTCCATCTCTACATTTATTCTCATATATGTATCTGCTGTCTATATGTCGATATCAGTATCTGTCTGTCTAAAATCCCAGTTCGGTTTACCCACTATAATTTTGACCTGCTCATTTTTCGCACCAGGAGGAAATTAGGTATTCAGAAAGTATCCAGAAATTAGGAGATGGAATGGGAAGATTCATCATTTAGTACTTTGTTAACAAAGACTAAAATTGTATTTGCCCATATGATCACTTTGAAAACCTAGGAAATATATAAATATCCAGTTGTTGGGAACCTCATAGTACAGGAACAATTACTGTTCTTCATTTTAACCAGTTCCTGTTCTGCGTATACACTATGATTATGGTTGCGAGACTGGAAACTCCTCCTGCAGCTCCCTCTGCCCTTCATCTCTCCCCTTTCCTCCACCTACTGACCTTTTCAAGCTTATAAAGGTGCTTAAATGTCTCCTTAGAAGATGAATAAAGTGTTTGCAACACCAGAGTTTCACACATACAATTGCATCTCTGATGACGTTGGACCTAGGTGAGTGTATGAAAGATTATGACATCACTGCATAAGATCCACTCTCAGACTGGAGGAGGGAAATAACAGAGCCTGAAGGACGGAGATCAGAGCTCCCAGGTATATTCTGGGGTCTGCAGAGCAGCGCAAATCTGCCGCGCTAGAGAAATTTTTGTTCTCAAGGATGAGAAGAATCACGCAGGCAGAAAGAAAAGGAGATGTAACATTTTATACTTTTTGTTCATACTATTTCAAATGTACCACTAATTTTATGTATTATTAGCTGGTAAGCAGCAGAACAAGAATTTGTAACTCAGATATCTGGTTTCCAAAGACCTTACTTTTAATCACATATGATTTTGTCCTTTGTAAAAACAATAAGCAATGCACTAAATCTTATTGGTAGAAACTGTCCTCATTCATTAATATTTCCATTTTTATTTCACACTTACGTAAAAGGAACTCTTACTATTTTGTAACTCTTACTATTAAAACACTTAGGGTAGAGCCCTGGAAACCAATGCCCATTACACCAAAAACTAATGGGAACTTAAGTTCTACCACTAAGATAAGGACAAGGACAAACCCATAAGCCACCAAATAAAGCATGCTCCTTTATAACACATAACCATATTGTTTGAAGGAAATAAAGGGACATTTAGAATTTTCCATCTCTCAGGAGCTCATGGGTCTAAACCTTGAAGAAATAAAGCTAGAACAAAAATTGCCATCATCAAATATTCTTACTTAGATATCACAGAAAATAAATTTGAAATTTACGTTTTTCCGTTTGCATATTCATAAGTTGACATATTAAACCTTTAAAGGTTTAAATGAGGTTAATAGGGAAAATATATAAGAAACTTAAAAACTTAACAGAAGGCATATAATTCAATTTAAAAATGGAAAAATTATCTGTATAGACACTTTTCAAAAGAACTACAAATGACCAACAAATACATGAAAATGTGTTTAATATCCCTAGCCATCACAAAGCTGTAAATGAACACTATAATGAAATATTGTTTCAATCATATTAATATGGCTATGAACAAAAGAAGCAAAAATGCTAGCAACGATGTAGAGAAAAAAGAGTTCTCATAACTCTTCTATAGACTGCAGTACAGCCTCTATGCACAACAGAATAAATATTCCTCAAAATATTACCAATGCATGTGTGTGTGAAAGGTCATATAGATCTAGCTATGCTGCTTCTGGGTATTTACCCAAAAGAAATGAAATCAAAGAGATGCCTGTATGTCACTGTTTATTGTATCTCAATCCACAGTAGCCAAGATATGAAATCAACCTAGGTGCCCATCCACACGTGATTAGGTAAAAATATATGCTGTATGCACATATGTGAACATTATTAAGTCATACAAAAGATATAAGGCACACCATTTTCAGTAAAATGGATGGAACTGGAAGAAATCATGTTAAATGAAATAAGCCAAATGCAGAAGAAGCGCCATATGCCCTCTCATATGTGAAGCTGTAAGAGCCACACTGTGTGTAGAATAGTGATTACTGGAGGCTGGGAAGGGTAGGAGTGGTGGATAGAGGGGAACTAATTTCACATTATGCATGCTGTATGCATATATGAAAATATACTGAAACCCATTCATGTATACAGTTAATGCGTGCAAAGTAAAAATAAGTTGGAATAGCTTTTTTAAAAAATTCCTAACACATTGACTACAGAGTCAATGCCAGAAGACAAAAGATTCCCCTATTTAATTTTTAAACCACTGTGTTCATTAAACAAGTTTTTGTTGCTGTTGTTATTATTGAAGTAATTCAGTAGAAAGTCTTTTTGGTGAATATTATGCCCTTGCTGTATACTGTTCATCAGTTACTTGAAGCAAATACTTTGGAGTTAAAGTTGCTGCAGTAGCTACTCCTTGACAACTGAAGTAAATGGAAAATGGAACATTTGTTCAGTTCTATTGATTTTTCTAATCATTGAACCTCAACACAATTTGTCTGCTAGAATTTGAACCCCTGGTGGACCAGGACTATGTTGTATTTATTGTTGTAATTCCAGAATGTGCTTTAGCATTTAGTTAAAATAAAGCAGTTAATGCATGTTAGGTATATACAGAGTTTTAAAGTAGCTGAATTTATTTTAGAAACAGTAAGTAAATCATAGTGTTCATTTTAAAATCAACTCATATCATTCAGATCTGCTTTGTGGATATACATAGGTATAAATGTTGATCAACTTCCTTGAAAGACAGGAAAGTACTGCTAGGAAATAAAAATAGATATTTTCTTGGTTGGAGAATAAAGTCTATACTTAAAACATTGTTTTTCCCTCTAAAAGAAATATCATGAGAACCATACCTCCCAGGCTGTATTACAGTGCCATGGTAAAGAAGTCTGTTTACACAATGCCCAATTGTTTTTTTTTTGTTGTTGTTGTTCTTAAAGCAACTATACTCTTAATTTGAATAGAAATTCTCTTTGTTGCAGGAAAACACAACCTCAGTTAGAAAGGCACAGAACTTAAAACACTGGCCACGTATGTATTTAAAATCATAAACATAAAATGCTAAGTAAGAGAAAACATTATATAACAGTCCTTTAATAAACATAAATTAATAATCCAGTCATGAGTGTGAGTACCTTCAGTAGGACAAGAATCGGGTAATCCTACCAAAAATTAAGCTAATATTGTGGATGTTGGTGAATTACCTAGTGAATTTTTGACATCTTTGAGACTCTTTTATCAGAGACTATACAGAACAAAATCTTTATCTTTCGTAAAACAGATTTTTGAAAAAATTCTATACTTTTCAGTTCCCAAAACAATCAGTATATGGAGAAAGTTATTTAAGAGCTGTCAGCCACTAGAAGAAACTGGAGAACACAAAGAAAATTGCATTATTAGTTAAGGAAGACTCTGGGATGAAGACAGACATGGTGCATTTCTGACAGTCTCTTAGAGATTTAAGAAGAGGAAGCCTAGTTACTGGTACAAGGGCTGCCTCTGGAATAGATGCTCTGTGTGCTGCATTTATTTCTCCAGATACAAAGTGTTGGTGTCTAACAGTTGTGATCTAAGGTACTTTTTGGTAGCTTTTGTTGTTACTGAATCAAACTCAGTTCTTTGAATCAAATTTATTAGCCCTTTGTCCCCCAACTTCATGTCACACCGCTGACCCAGAGGGCAGCTCTGATGAAACACCTGCACACTAATTTTAACTCAGAATCTGTTTTCTGGAGAACCTAACAGAAGACAGAAATTCAGACTAACAAAACAAGTTTATTCTATGCATTTATCTGAGTAGTATAAGTGCTTGAAAGCATGGAAACTAACTTTTTTTTGTCTGCCACACCTTAGAAGGTACCTAGCCATCCAGGGAAATTTTTATTTTACTAACTTGACTAGGTATTTTGTATATGTGCAGTACATTAAAGACACAGAGAACATACATACAGAAGATGTATGAAAGATACAGAAACATACATACCCTTCCTCATGCTTCTCATTTTCCCATCATATTATTGTTGCCTTTTCTTTTATTCTTTATAGCCAGTATTTACTTATGACTGTATAAAGTAATAATTTGTCAACTTACTCCAAAGAAACTAGGACTTCTAAAAAGTAGATATTCTGATTCAGTGGTTTTGAGATAGGGCTTGACAGTTCAAATATGCTCCCAGGTTAGTTGACTAATTAAGCAAATCTGAAAAGATTAGAAAATAAAAATGCTACTTTCTACTGCTTGTCCGACTTTAATATGCATACAGATCAATGAATATCATGTAGGAGTGGAAATTTAAACCACTACTTCTAGACCAGGGCTTGAGTCTCCACACTTCAAGCAAGCTCTTGAGTGATACTGATTGTCTCTGGAATACCCCAAGCAGTAAAAGTGTAAATGTACTGCAATTAA